>NW_018235943.1:3339-15768 GCF_001263595.1 Phalaenopsis equestris
GAATTTTGGCCAAATTTGGGTCCCAAGGGGCAGTTAGGTAATTTGGAGGTGCCTAGGGGCAAAAGGCCAAGTTGGGCATTTCAAGTGCAATTGGGTAGAGAACCATTTTGAATGAGTCATGGACCAATGAAATCTCCATTTTGGGTCCCCATGTATTGGTCTTAGCTAAGGTATTGTGAGGGTATGGTGAGGGTATGGTGTAGCTTAGCTCCAAATCAACACCCAGGGTCAATCCTAAGGTCAAGTAGCCCTATAGGAACTCTCTTTGAGTTCCCTCATAATGATCTTACCTACTAAGTGCTAGAGGTTAGGACCAATATGTGGAACTTCAAATTGAGTAAAGAGAAAAATTTTTGAGTTTCTAATGGTGAGGGTACCTTTTCTAGTTTTCTAAGACTAGTCAGTAGGAAAGTCCTATGGCTAGACCTAGGCTACTAAAGAAATTTCTAGACCTCAACCAAAAGTATTATTTAAATTGTAAGCCATTATGCTAATATGCTCTATCTCTTTTTATTGTTTTCAAAATTCTCTAATAGCTCTTTCTAACTCAGAATTGTAAGGTACTAAATACTCAGATATTACACTACGCATAAACAAACACAATAAGTAATTTAAAATAAGAAAACACACTTAAATAAAAAAAATATGCAAACTAAACTCTAAACACTATTCTTTTTTTTTAGTTTTAAAAATAAAAATACTATGATTTATAAAATAACTTATTAATACTTTCCAAAACTTCCCTGGCAACGACGCCAAAAACTTGATGTTGGTGGATTTAGTGTGTAAATTTTGCAAATATTTTTCAATATTACAAAATACACATGGTAGATACAATAACAAATATGTAAATTAAGCCCAACAAAAATAACTTTAGTGAAAATAATTTATCTTTTAAAAATCTTTAAACTGCCAAATCCTCTTTAAAAATGACACAAGTATACATATCACTCAAGTTATAAAGGGCTCTAATAAAGTCCTAGATTTCAATCCCACAAGGAAATTGGAAATGCCAATAAGTAAATTATTAAGATTATAATGTAAACTAAAATTTTTAAAACTACAAAAAGTAAAGTGCTAAATTTGAATATTCAATACTAAAGTAAATGATAATTAAAATGCAGTTGAAAGACAAAATTAACTAAACTAAATTCCAAACTTTTAAAAGTAAACTTATAGAAACTAATAAAGCTTTTTGTAACGGAAAGTTCAAATTTAAGAAAACATCCTTCCCCTTTACAATGAGTATATGGAGTGTAAAGGAATTAAAATCATTTGAAAATATATATAAAAACTGTTTTGTGCCACATAGGAGCAATCCTATCATTTACCCTCTTCTTATGCATAAATAACATTGACTAATCCAAAGTTTGGTCCCTAAATTTGTGGTTAGGCTGGGAGGATATTAACTGCCACTCCAAAGCTCTAATTACTCCATCACCCGAGTGCTAACAATCTTGCATCAGTTTCCAATCAATTGGAGCAAATTGAGGATTTTAATCAATAACCTTAAAATCTATAATTCTACATTCAAAAAAATATATTTCCCTATTTATTTGCACCCAACTCCATAGATGACTTACTCTCCCATGAAATCAAATGTGATTCTCCCCATGTTGCAGAAATCATAGCCCTTTCGAAACATATGTTTCTCAAACATATGTTTCTCATCAATTGGCCAGTTTGAAAAGTAAATGAAGATCAAAGTTCAAATGAAAAGTAAATGAAGATTTTGAAAAGTAAATGAAGATCAAAGTTCAAATCATGACAAATTATTGACATTTAAAACCATACAAAACATAATCAATTCTTTACAAACCATATCTCAAAGTAGAAAGAAGGAAAGAAGACTACTTAGAATTCATGAGAAGGATAAGATAAAACATGGATTTCATATATAAAAATAAGTTTACAAGACAAAAAAAATAAAAGACACAACTTATCTCTGAATTCTTCCCAAGAAAATCCCTAGAAGTTCTCTTCAAGCCTTTCTCTCTTTACAATCACTCTCAATTCTCTCTTAGAATTGTAATGAAGAAGAAATCCTCACATTCCCTCTCCTCTTATAAACCTTGAAAAAAATCTACAAACCCTTGACTTACCTCTCTCTCTCTCTCTCTTTATCTCTTCTTTTCGTCTCCTTCACACGCCACACTCAAACACACTCTAGAAGTCCTCTTCTTTTATTAGAGGCTGCCTTCTCCAAAAAGAATTACAAACTCCCCCCAAAATTCTATCCAAAAGTCAACTCTTTTGAATTCAAAAGACATGTCCAATGATCCAAGAGACATATCTCTTTATAAAACATCCTTCCAAAGTGTCTAGATACATTGAATCACTCTAAGAGGTGTTTAGAACAAGTGTCCCTTTTTGAAATTTGTACAAACTTTGTCTAAAACCGCCTTAATCTTGCGCTAATTCTCTCTCAAATGGTGCATCAGGTGCCAATTTGGCATATCTGGCGTATCTTGCACCAATTTACTGAAGCAGCGCTGTTCTGGGTTTTGGCACATCTGGCTCATCTTGCATCAGTTCTCTGTATGTTGGCGCATCTTGCACCAAAATCCCAAAATTCGTTGTTTTGGCTCTAAATTTTGTCATATTCTCAACTTTTGCTCCAAATACCTAAAATTGATATTCCTGCAATAAAAACATGAAAATAATATTTTTTAAACTGCATTATTACCAAAAAAAAACATAAAATATATACTTAAAACTGCATATTATTCTGGTGTATCACATTACCATTTGCACTATTTTATGTTAAACCTCAACCTAATAACAAAAATAAACACATTTTGAAGAATTGGCACAAGCAGGCAAGAGTTAGAAGAAGGTTAGATAGAACAAACATTAAAAAATAAAATAATAAAAGAATCTGAGAAATAAAAAATGTCAATCCCAATGTGGCTGTTATATCAAGGTAATTCTTCATTTTGCATTTTAGCTGCTCGAAGGGCAGACGACCAACCATAGGTCGGAGAGCGACTAGAGGTCAGTCTGACAACCCAAAAGGTCAACCAAGCTGATGAAGAACTGATAGATACTCATGAAAAAAGGTCAAATACCCCAACAATCTCACAACTTCTAACGAGAAGCTATTTCAAAAAATCCCCAAATGTCTCCAGAAGTCACCAAAGGACCATAATCAAGAAAGTCAATCGAGCGTGCTAGGGTCAACCATCTTCCCCAAGCAAAGAACGACTTACACCAGGTAAAATAGTTGACTGAAGGACCTACCGAAGAGAAGGTCAATGCCAGATGAAAAGATATCAAAATTAGTTAAAAATATAAAAGGCACGATAAGATATACTAATGTCTTGTAACCCTTATTAAAGCAATTAATACACATAATTTTCACCCGTTGCCTTCTAACTCTTTTAAATAGGGTGGGGGGGGGGGCCTTAATATGTATTGGAGTTTTTTTTTGGTCTATTCTCTTTAGACCCGTACTTTATATGGAGATCTTTCTCTCATTCTATGTTGTAACCCTTGAGTTACAATTTGTAAAATGGGTCAACAGAGCCCGAGAATATCCCGATGTGCCCCTGCTTGCTGAAGAAACTAAATACTTTTAGTATTTGGAGCAAGTCTATATGTGCTATTTTATTTCTCTCTCCCTCTCTCTCACTCTCACTCTCACTCTCTTTCTCTATGCCTCTATCTCTCCAGTTCTCCCTCGGCTTCTTACCGCTATGATCCTTGGGCATGTCTCACAGGACAAATCTGGATTCAACAAAAAGAAATTATTTTCACATAAAAGGTTAAATAATCATACATTTTCAAATGGGGGGTTTACAAACATAGCACACAATTCCTTTGAGTTTATATGTATCATACCAAAACTTCCGTATTTATATACATATCACTCGAATCGTTAATATAACACCAAAAATAGTACTATTAGGATTTTTTAAAAGGGAAATATGCATGAGTTACAAACACAAAAGTGGTACGTAAATATGAAAGTTTCGGTGTGAGATATATAAATATATAAGAACTGTTTGCAAGGTTTGTAAACTTCCCCATTGTTTAAATGATTGGTTAACATCAACTGGGACGATAAGTAATATATATTGCATTAGATAATTAAGCTACAAGTTAAAGCAAATCCCTTCCCATCTAATGTATTGAACAAATTTTACTTTACAAGCAAATTACAGCTATACCTCCAGAAGTTTGTGGTTTAGCACATTAATGCATTAATAAATGATTGAAAACAGTGTTTTTTAAAAGAATCGCTGGGGACTGGTGTGATGTTTATAAAGAAAAAGGGATTTATAAAACATTGGTGTACCGCTCTTTTGCTTTATCTTTAGCGAAGAGAAGCCAATTTACGATTTAAAAGTACAAGTAAATTCTATTCAAACAGCCATTGAAATATAAATATAATAAGTTTGAGACATTTGGTCATGTTAAATTTTTAAGAATAAAAATGATTAGTATTTTAAACTTATGAGTTTGGACTCTTATATCATTATTATTAGCATTTAATGGATTATAAATCACTTCTAAGTTTTTCACTGAAATTATACTCGAACATGGCGAAACTCATTTAGAGAGAGAGAGAGAGAGAGAGAGAGAGAGAGAGAGAGATTTACTTGTTTCAGGAATTAAAAATTATATTCAGGTTGGTTTCGGAAAAAAAAAAACATCTACCAAATCAACATGATGAAATGCATTTGCCAATCGTGAATTTACAAATTCGTTGTGATTATGGGATATTTACATTCATACCACTCGATTCCTATGGAATTATACATCTAACACCTAACCTCATTTTTTATTTACATGCCTTTCTTACTTATACATAAAAAGAAGATTTTCACTTTTTAAAAGTTAAAATGGCAGTAATTTGAATGTGATGTCAAGGACTTGGGCGGTAAAATAGCAGTAAAATAGTAGGAATGATTAGAGTGAATTTGGGGCGTTTGGAAATAATTTAATAGGGCAATTGAGTGAGAAATGTCAGTTAGGTCAAATCTGATCACAATTTCCCAATTCTTATAATTTTATTCAATATTTCAAAATTCCACTTGTAAATGACCGTGATGATAACTATCCCAAAATTGATTTCAAAAAATTTAATAATATTTTTTATATTCTCTTAAACATTATAAAGTGAAAAAAATAGAAACAAAAACTTGCAAAGAAAATAAATTATGATTTGGTTTATGAATTCTTGGGCTAAACAGAACACAAAAAAAAGAGTAAAATTTATATAAAAACTAATTTACAAGGTATATAGATCAATTCTAAAAAAATTAGAATTTTTCTAAGAGGATTAGGTCACCCAAATGAAGCTAAAACCCTAACTATGTTGGATGAGGTAAAATACTTGCCAACTTTTATAAAAAAGATTAAGAAAAGATTTATACGGGGTAAAAATTGATAAAAGGTTAATTAAGGGATTCAAACTTTTCCTTAAAAATACACATAAATTTCATTATAATAAAACAAAAAAAAAAAAAAAACAACTATAACATTAAGATGAATCACCAAAATCGTCAAAGTTTGATGGTGGACAATGCTCACTAAATAATTCCCCTTAAAGAAACCACCAAGGACCTCTACTATTTGAGTCTTCATCTCAAATTTTTAAGATTTTCTTTATAACATAACGATTCATTCCACATAATACCTTTAAATATAAATTAAAACTCACATAAACATGCATAAGGATGGTTCGCCACCCGTTTAGAAGCTCCCATTAAGCCAATTATTCTAATAACTGATGCGCCCCCAGTGTGTGCTGTTTTTCTGCATGTTTTATGTCAAATTAAATCCCCAGTAAAAATTGTCAAAAACTTGAACTGCCCCGAAATTATGCAGTAATTTAGCTTTAAAAAATATGGTAAAAAACTTTACCAAATTTATATTTAGCGATTAAAATCAAAATATTATAAAATATATAAAATAGTTCACACACTAGTGGTTATACTCAAGTGAACATATAACTTCAAGTAATATAGGGCTTTCTTTAAAAACCCTAATATTGATCCCAAAGAGAAGCGCGGTAAGAAATCCCTTAGACTACTTCTAGTCTATTACTATCAAGTCTTAGTTTGGAAGATGAAATTTTTTGTGACAATAATAATAATCAAAATATTCAAACTAAAAAGATTAAAGTAAGAAAGACAAGTTAAAATGGGTTTAATGAATGCTAATAGACATGTAACAAATAGAAATAAGTTTTCTAAACTAATTTTTAAACTTCAAAGTTAAATTTACTAAGACTAAACAAAGTTTTTGTGACGAAGAGTTAAAATTTAAGAAAACATCCTTCCCCTTTACAATGAATACATGGATTTTGAAGAAATTTAAAAGCATTTGAATATATATATATATATATACATTGACTAATCCAAAGTTTGGTCCGTAATTCCGTGGTTAGGCTGGGAGGATACCGACTGTCACTCCAGAGCTCCCACTACTCCCTCACCAGAGGGCTAACAATCTCATATCAGTTTCCAATCAACTGGACCAAATTGGAGATTTTAATCTGTCACCTTAAAATCTCCAATTTTGCATGAAACAAAGTATATTTCCTTATTTATTTACACTCAATTCCATGGATGACATACTCTCCCATGAAATCAAATGTGATTCTCACTATGTTGTAGATATCATAGCCCTTTTGGAACATATGTTTCTCAACACAGTAACATTTCAATTGGCCAAATCGAAAAGTAAATGAAGATCAAAATTTAAATCATCACAAATTTTTGAGATTTAAAACCGTATGTAACAAAATCAATTCTTCACAAAACCATATCTCAAAGTAGGGAGAAAGATAAAAAAGACTACTAAGAATTCATGAGAAGGATACGAAGAATTCATGAGAAGGATACTAAAAATAAGTGTACAATACAAAAGAAATAAAAGACACAACTTATCTCACAATTCGTACAATACAAAAGAAATAAAAGAAATAAGTGTACAATACAAAAGAAATAAAAGACACAACTTATCTCACAATTCTTTCCCTAGAAGTTCTCTTCAAGTCTCTTCAAGTCTTTCTCTCCTTACAAGCACTCTCAATTCTCTTTTAGAAATGTAATGATGAAGATATCTATCACCTTACCACTCCTCTTACAATCCTTGAAGAAAATCTCCAAGCCTTTGAATTTCTCCCACACTCTCTCCCTTTCCTTCTTCTCACTCTCACGCCACTTACTCACACACACACACACACCATCAAACTCAAGCAAAAACTCCTCTTCAAGCTCTAGACTTCCCTCTCCTTAATAAAAGGCTGCCTCCCTCCAAAATAAATTCAAAATTCCCTCCAAAATTCTATCCAAAAGTCAACTCTTTTGAATTCAAAATACATGTCCATTGATCCAAGAGACATATCCCTTCATATAAGAACCTTTCAAAGTGATTGACAAATGCATTGAATAACTCCAAGGGGTGTTTAGAACAAGTGTCCCTTTGAAAATCTGCTCAAAATTCTTCCCGAACAGTTTTAATCAGCCAAAAGTCACGTCTAGCGCATCATGCGATAGTTCTCTAGATTTTGGCGCATCATGCACCACTCTGCGCACCTCCATCATTTTGCTCCGTTTAACTTTGTTTAAGCTTCGTTTTGCCTCATTTCAGTTGCGTTTTGCTCCAAACAGATAAACCTACAAAATAAAAATGTAAACAACCATTCTTTAAAGTGTAATTTTATTAAAAAACATTTGAGAAATGCAAAGTAGATTAAGCATAGAAAGACATATCAGATGTGCCAAGTCAGAATTATCTTTCTTGCTCATTTTTACTTTAAATTACACCATTTTTGCTGCATTTTCTCGAAAGTTCTATTTCTTGTACCTGAAACCAAAAATATGAAAAATAGCTTCCTTTAAAGTGTAATATCATTAAAAATCATTAAAATTGAGCATAAACCATATATGAAAAAGTAGGTAATTTTTAGGCGTGTCAGTAACCACCCACTTCTCCACTACCTATGAGTGGCCATAAGGGTTTGACCACCGATGATGAGCCTATAAACAATCCCATCATACGTGGGTTCACACAAATTCACATATACACATGCCCAATAAATAATTTACATAAAATATATTAATTAAATATATGACAAATCAAAATACTATACTGTTTTAAGTACCTATTTTATGCTTATTTTTGGTGATATTACACTTTAAAGAAGAGTATTTTTGTGTTTTTGTTGCAGGTATATCATTTTTGGGCATTTGGAGCAAAAAATGAGAACAAAATTTGGAGCCAAAATAACGAACTGGGATTCTGGCGCATGATGCGCCAAAATCCAGAGAACTGGCGCATGATGCTATAGGTCAGAGTATGATGCACCAGGGATGACTTTTTCAAATTATGGTAGTTCGAGAAAAATTTTTGAGTGAATTTAAAATGAACACTTGTTCTACACACCTCTTGGAGTAATTCAATGCATCTAAACACTTTGGAAGGTTCTTTTATGAAGGGATATGACTCTTTGATCAAATGACACATCTTTTGAATTCAAAAGGGTCTTTTGAATGACACATCTTTTGAATTCAAAAGGGTTGACTTTTAGAGGGAATTTTGGAGGAATTGTGAATTGTTTTTCAAAGGATGTAGCCCAAAATAATTGAAGAAGACTTGAAGGAGGCTTTTAGTGTGTGGTGAGAGAGAGAGAGAAAGGGGCGTGAGTTAAATATAGAGAGAGAAGAAGAGATTTTCTTGTAGGGTTGTAAGAGGAGAGGGAAGGTAAGAGATTTCTTCTTCACTACACTTCTAAGAGAGAATTTGGAGTGATTCTAAAGAGAGAAAGACTTGGAGAGAACTTCTAGGGATTAGCTTGGGAAGAATTGTGAGATAAGTTGTATTTTTATTTCTTTTGTTTTATAAACTTATTTTTATATATAAAATCCGTGTTTTATCGTATCATTCTCATGAATTCTGAGTAAATTTCTTTATCCTTCTCTCTACTTTGAGATATGGTTTTGTGAAGAATAGATTTGTTTTCCATTGTTTTAAACGATAATAATTTATGATGATTTGAACTCCAATCTTCATTTACTTTTTGATCTGGCTAATTGAAATGGTAAAACTTGTTGAGAGACATATGTTCTTAAATGAGATATGATTTCTACAACATAGGGAGAATCACATTTGATTTCATGGGAGAGTTTGTCATCCATGGGATTGGGTGCAAATAAATAGGAAATAAACTTTGTTGGATGCAGAATTGGAGATTTTAAGATGATAGATTAAAATTCATAATTTGGTCTACTTGACTGGAAACTAATGCGAGATTGTTAGCCCTTAGGGGAGGGAGTATTGGGAGCTCTAGAGTGGCAGCAGAGTGGCAGCCGATATCCTCCCAGGCTATCCATGAAATTAAGGACCAGACTCTGGATTAGTTAATATTCGTTATAACACTCAGAAGAGGGTAAAGAATAGGATGTCTCCTATTTGGCACAAAAGAGTTTTTATATACATATTTTCAAATGATTTCAATTTCTTCACAATCCATATACTCATTATAAATGGGAATGATGCTTTCTTAATGATGCTTTCTTAGAATGATGCTTTCTTAAATTTGAACATTTCGTCACAACAAAACCTTTGTTTAATTTTTATAATTTTACTTTTGAAAGTTTAATATTTAGTTTAGTTTAACTACTGTAGTTTTACATCTGCATTTTAATTAGCATTCACTTGAGTAGTTATTTTTAAACTTCTAACTTTACTTTTACTTTTGTTCTGTTTTTATTATAAAATAATTTTCATAATTTACTTTAGGATTTTCCAACTTCCCTTTGGGATCGATATTTAGGACTCCATTAGAGCTCTTTTTTACTTGAGCAATATGTATAGTTGCCTTGATATTAAAGGGGATTTGGCAATTTAAAAAAAGTTTTAAAAGATAAATTATTTACATAAAAAGTATTTTTGTTGGGATTATATTGCATATTTATTATATATCTGTCGTGTGTGATTTTGTAATATTGAAAAGTATTTGCAAAATTTCACACTAAATCGCCCTGCATCGTTTTTGACGCCGTTGCCGAAAAAATAACGAAAAATATTGGTATTTTACTTTATTTTATTTCAAAAAAATAAAAAAAGAGTGTTTGTAGTTTAGTTTGAACATTTTCTTATTTAAGTGTGTTTGCTTGTTTTTATTTATCTGCTTTATTTTATTTATGCATAGTGTAAGATCTCAAAATTTAGTACCTTGCAATTCTGAGTTAGAAAGAACTGTTAGAAAAATTTAAGACAACAAAAAAAGAAAGGTCATTTTAGCAAAATGGCTTGCAGTTTAAACAATGCTAAAAATGAAAATGAACATCATCAGAGACCTTTAAGAGATTATGCTAACCTTACAACAGATGAAATTCATTTGAATATTCAAAACCTTCTTTAGCTTCCAATTCATTTGAGGTTAAATCTACTATTATCCAAATGGTTCAAAACAATCAGTTTGGGGGAACGCCTACTAAAGATCCTAATTTATATCTTATTAGTTTTATAGAATTTTGTGTTACATTTAAATATGATGGAGTGTCAAATGATGCTTTCATGCTTAGAATTTTTCCTTTTTCACTAAAGGATAAAACTAAGATGTGGTTAAACTCATTAGCACCTGTATCTATCAAAACATGGGATCAAAACATGGGGAGAAAAACATGGGGAGATTTATCACAAAAATTCTTATTTAAATATTTCCCACCTTCAAAAAATGTTAAGCTTAGAAATGATATCGCATCTTTTTGTAAGTTTGAAGGGGAATCAATTTATGAAGCCTGAGAAAGATTTAAAGATCTCCTTAGAAAGTGTCCACACCTTGTGTTGCCAGATTGGTTAATAATTCAGATTGGTTAATAATATTGGTTAATAATTCAAACTTTTTATAATAATTCAGATTATATTTCACTTATATTCCTTTACTTTACAACAAAACCAAAAACTTGATCTTGAAAAAAAATAAGAATTTAACTTTTAATTTAGAATATCACTTTTAATTTATATATATTAGGATACTATTGAAGTATACGTATCGTTATCAAGTAATACATGACTTTTTGATTAAGACCTGAATATCAAACCCACAGGGAATTCATACAATATGCATTTTTAGAAAACTTTCTATTTTTAAAAAGACAACTACTTAAATTTAATATATTTTGTAGTAATAAAAATTAAAATATTTTTGGTATTTTTGACATTTAGACAAAATAGTAACAACTTAAAAAAATAACTAGAGTTTTGTAGATGAAAATTACTTAATAAGAAAAATATCTTTCTTCTTATCATGAATCAGTAATTACTATAGGAATTTTGTTGTGGAAGTATACAAATTGTGTTGAGCCAAATAGAAACAATAATATTCTTTACCCTTACTAGAGATGCTATAAAGAACATTGACTAATTTAAAGTTTGAATAATTCTGAAGACCGGCTATGTTGGGAAGATACTAGCTCTCACTCTAGAGTTCCCTCGATTCCCTCCACCTGGGGCCTAACGTTCTCGTATTAGAACCTAAAATAATAAACCATGTTGGGGGCTTTAACCTGTCACTTTAAAGTTCTCTAATTCTGCACCCTTCAATGAATATTTCCCTATTTATTAGCACTCAATCATATGAACTACATTATCATTCATACAACCTCAAATGATTCTTTCCAATTGTTGACTGAGATAATATTAGCCCTGTTCTTACATGTTCTCACAATAAATTTTAACATCTGGATTTGCCAAATTAAGAAGTAAATGAAGTGCATGGATTTAAATCATCACAACTTCTCCTATCATTGAAGATCAATACTCTCCAAAATTTCCATCCACAACTTAATTACTTATCATTTTAAGAAGAAAGATAAAGAAAACTACTCAGAATCCATGGAGAAAATAAAATCACACATTAGTTTAAAAGTATAAATCATTGTCAAACCAACAATAAGTTTCAATTAAAACCAAAAGTAGTCTAAAATAAAAGATAAAAACTTATCTCATGTCCTTGAACTAACTCGCCAAATGATGAACTTTCAAATCTTTCTAAGTATTTTCAGGACTCTTTTCAAATTCTTCCCTTCTTTCCTTTATAGTTTTCCAAGTGGTGCCTTGAAAACTCTTCAAAACATGTCTAGATTTGTTGTATTTCCCCAAGAGATGCATCCTTTAGTGATAATTTTCGGCCAACATTTTAAGCTTGGAGGATTTTGATACATCCCTTAGTGATAATTTTCACATTAGTTGGATATCTAGCAAAGTCTTGATATAAGTCTTTTACTTATAAATATAATAATAGTTTTGAAAATTATTTTAATAAAAGAAATTTAAGCATTAAAATAAAAGTCTAAATTATCTAAATTTTTCAAAAATACAAATTTTCTTTCTAAAGATAGTTACTTATATTAATCATTTTCTCATCTAAAAACTTTTTAACTTAAAGTTTTTACTCATTACTAAAAATTT
>NW_018235943.1:15972-19901 GCF_001263595.1 Phalaenopsis equestris
GCAGGAATGAAAATTTAAAATAACATGCTAATAAGAATTTTAAAACCCTTATAGTACAAGTATAAAACTAAAAATAGAAGTAAAATTAATTTTTGATTAAATTTTTTATATTTTTATTTTACTTTAACATGTAGAGATTCAATAGACTTCTAAATAGTGAGTATAAACATAAAAGCAAACATACACACTACTGACATCACAATCATAACTTAAAGACAAACTTTCAAACATCATAAAAGAAAAATAAAGGGCAACAGTTTCTAAATTTCAAGTTTAAGATCTAAGCTAGCAAGATTTTCCACTTTATAATAGATATAAAATTAAGTTAAGTTCTAAACTAACTAAATCACAGTACTAAATACAAAACAACAGTTACTACCCTAAAATTTAAAAATAAAATACTAACTGCCACAAACGTCATAATAAAAATAAAACATAAAAGTCCAAAATACAACATAGTTCAAAACAACTAAAAATGCAAATGTAGCAAGCTCAGACCACATAGTTCATATCATATTACAATCATAAAATAAATCTCTCAGCTCTACTCTTCATCCTCAGAATCACAACTATACCATTTTTCTGCAGGCTCATAATCAAGATATCGAGGATATGGAGGAAATTGCACTTTTGGGTCACCTCTAATCAGGCTCTCTAAAGATGAGTGGAATTTCTCTTTATAATCACTCTTCTTTATGCCATGACTATTAGTATGATCTAGAAAACGCTCTAAATTTTGTACCTAATCAGAGGTAAAATTTATATTATCCATCATCTTCTGCAATATCTCATCTTGAGTCTTAGTAGACTCACCTCTTGATGTAGAAGCACGTGAAGTAGATGGTCTAGATGAAGATGCAGCAGAGGTAGATGCAACAAACGTTTCATTCCATAGCTCCTGGAAAATCTTCCTCTCCAACCAAAAATTAAATGCTCAGAATAAGTCTTCACACTCACCTTTGTGATGGGCTTTAGAGGTAACAAAATTTCTTCCCAACTATCATATTTAACCCCAACCTGCTAGCACAAAGAAAAGATCAAAGAAGAAAATCCCAGACCTGCAGTAGTAACAACTGTAGCAGAACTAATGATAGTCTGATAAATTAAAGCTCCAATGTTGATGAGCTTTCCCTCTTGAATGCAATAGTTCAACATCGCTCTTTCTCTTATCACTTCACTGAGATGATTAGTCCGAAGCAGACAAGCAAAAATGAAATAATGTCAGGCCTTTGAAGGTGCACATAACTTTGACGTTGGGAAATTTACTCTAACTTTGACGTTGGGAAATTTACTCTCCTCTCATTGGTAATCTTCCAAAGTCCTCTCCCAATAGTCAAGTATGAAATAATCTTGTCTAGCTCCGCTTCAGTAGGACTATAATTTGCATAAAAACATAAAGTATCCGGTGACAAATGGTAAAACAAGTTGATTACCTCTGGCAAAAAAGGTACCAACTTTCCTCGAACCATAACTCGATTGTCCTCAGCTTCAGGGAGATTTGCATAGAACTCCCTCACAATAGAAATTACTGCGATAGCAGAGAAACAACAGAACTCTTCCCACTATCGACGAACAATTAAATCTTTCACGTGTCCACCCGGATTTTTTAAAACATTGCTCCAGAATTAATTTTCGTGAATGTAGAGTGTCACTTTATCGATCTTGATCTTTCAAACTAACAAATTTGCTAGAATCAAATGGGCTTTTTCCTCTATTCATCTTTATTCTTGGTGCCATTCTACAAATTTTGTAAATTCCAAAAATAACTTCAAAAATCAAGTTTAAATCACAAAACTAAACTTCCAAAAGCACAAACTAAACTACCCAAGCAATTTCCATAGATTTTTCCTCATTTTTTACCATGAATAGTGAATTTTTGAATTCTTCCAAATGTACTCAAAATGCATGGTGAAAATCCAAAATTTTTGCATAGAGGTAAAGCTCTTACCTCAAAGAATCCGAATCTAGCAAATTTTTCTTGATTCCACCAGGAAATCTCCACTTAATGGTGTGCCCTAGCCCTTAAAATCACGATTTTGAGAGGTAGAAGGTGACGGGAGGTGTTAAAAATGGTGTTTTCATACCAAATTTCACTTTTAACTATTCGCGAACCAGTTTTCGTGAACCGGCGCTTAAACACGGGAAAGTACACGGGTAAGTTGTGCTTAGGAGGTTAGCTCGTGCTTAAGCGCGATATGTGGCGCTTAGGCACCAGTGCATTATTTTCAAAATCTTCAAAATGAAGTAAAATGCACTATTTTCCTAAGTAAACCACTTCTAAATGGTCTCATAGCACTTAATTGACTATTTTCAACTTCCTATAACTCCTCTCTCTCTCAAAATTTTCCTTAATAACTATTTCAATTCGAGGCTAAAATAACACAAAATTTTCACAAAAAACAAACTTATATTAATTCACAAAAAAGTACAAATACTATTGACACTTATTTCTCACTCCAAATAGTCTCGGATGAGAAAATTTTCCTAAGTAATAAATACTTAACACACATTCACAATTAAACACATAAGTAACATAAACACTATAATATGTCTTAAACACTAAAAACACTTAAGGAAAACAACTTTAATCACACAAAAACAAATATAGAACTTAATTCCATTCTTCATTAGAAGGAACAAATTCAGTTCTTTCATTAGTCTCTCTTGGTGCCACTGGAATATAAAGTTGATAAAATGGACGGTGGTGATGTGCTCTGATGTAATCTTCTTCAATCCACTTTTGCTTAAGAAACATCTCCTTATCCGCATTCTCTATATAACTAGTGTGGATAAATTGTATTTTTAATTGCCATCCAATATGCTCAAGGTGTGCATGAATCTCCAATACCTTAGTCTCTCCAATACCTTAGATGAATCTCCAATACCTTAGTCTTTAGTACAGACATGATATTTTCAATTTTTTTGATCTTTGGTGATATCCCTTCAATACTAACGGCTAAGAAACCGTTATAGAACTCTTGTGCACTTTGACTAATGAATTTCTTCTCATGGTATCATCCTTCTTCTTGAAATCCATCTCCCATGAAGACATCATCTTAAAATCTCTTTCTCTCTCAGACTTTAGGGCTAGAAATGATCTGGGGTGTAATTCCTTCACTAAACCCTTCTATTTATATGCCTAAATTCTTCCAATAACTCCTAGACACGTTTAGAAACTGCCAAGACATGTTTTTTCTAACTTCTAGGCAGTTTTCCCTTCTAGAATTTTAATTTTGCACATGTTTTTAAACTGTCGCGCTTAAGCACTAGTGTACATTTTTGCACAAGTCAACTTAACATCCAAATTCTAATTTTAACATATCCAAATCACTAAATAAAGTCTTAAAATCAATACTAACACATAATAGTCTCAAAAATACTACCCTAATTTTCTTAATCACACATAAAACATCAATAAAAAAAAACACACTGATACTTATGGGTTGCCTCCCACAAAGCGATTAGTTTTACGTCGTCAGCCCGATGTAACTAGTGCTTACTCTAGTTGACCCAACATCATTCCATCATTAAACTTCTGCTGATCCTCTATATAATAAGGTTTCAGTCTATGTCCATTCACTTTAAAGATTTTCTTAGATTTAGGATCTTTAATATCCACAGCTCCATAAGGATAAACTTTCATCAAAATAAATGGACCCATCCACCTGGACTTAAGTTTGCCTAAAAATAATCTTAACCTTGAATTGTATAGCAAAACTTGTTGCCCTGACTGAAAATTTTTAATAAGAATCTTTCGAACATGCCACATCTTCATCTTTTCTTAATAAATTTTGGCACTTTCATAAGATTCATTCCTTATCTCTTCAAGCTCATTTAATTGTAATAATCTTTTCTCACCAGCATCTTTCAAATTATAATTGAACTCTTTAAAAGCCTAATATGCCTTATGCTCAAGTTCAACTGGTAAG
>NW_018235943.1:20471-21940 GCF_001263595.1 Phalaenopsis equestris
AGATCCTTTCCTTGTTTATATAAAAATGGGTCATCCCAAAAATAAGTCTTAGCTTTAGAAATAAATTTCCTCTTCTATTGGTATGTCATTTCATAGGGTATAATATCACTAACAATAAAGTTCACAATGTCGGCATACCACGGAACACACCACTCATTAATAGTGAACAATTTTTCATCTAGAAAATGTTCATTAATTTCATTTTCAAAATAGAGTGGTTTTTCTAATTCAAGCCTGGACAAATGATCAGCATTTTAATTTTCAATCCCCTTCCGATCTACTATTACAAAATCAAATTCTTGCAAAAGAAGAATCCATCTTATATGTCTAGGTTTAGCATCCTTATTTTTCATTAAATACTTAATAATAGAACGATCTGTATGTGCTATACAATGAATTCCAAATAAATATAATCTAAATTTATCAAAAGCATATACTATTGCTAATAACACCTTTTTGATTGTATAATTAATTTGAGTTTCATTACAAGTTTTACTAGCATAATAAATAACTTCGAAAATTTTATCATATCTTTGTCCTAAAACAACTCCTATAGTATAATCACCAGCATCACACATTAATTCAAAAGGTTTTTCCCAATTTGGTGAAACTATAATTGGGGCAGTGATTAATTTTTCTTTTAATAATTTTAAAGCTTTTAGGCATTCCTCATCAAAATTAAAAATTAAAAATTTCATCTTTCTCGAATAAATGGCATAAAGGCTTAGCATTCTTTAAAAAGTCTTTAATATATCACCTGTAGAATCCAGCATGTCCTAAAGAACTCCTAATTTCCCTTACATTTGTTGGATAAGGTAAATTAGCGATCACTTGAATTTTAGCAGGATCCACTTCCATACCATTTTCTGATATTTGATGACCTAATACAATTCCTCCTGCTACCATAAATTGATATTTTTGACAGCTAAGGACTAAATTTGTTTTTTTCACAGCGCTTAAGAACTTTGGATAAATGTTCTAAACATGAGTTAAATGAAGCTCTAAACACTAAAAAGTCATCCATAAAGAATTCAATCCATTTTTCAATTAAATCACAAAAAAATCCCATCATACTTATTTGAAATACATTTTTCTAAATCAATTTTCAGTAGAGAAATAGGTCTCTTAGAATATTTTGGAGCGTCCTCTTTTGATTCTTCAATTTCTTCTTTCTCTACTTCAATTTCTTTTTGAACCCGACCTTCCAACTCTCTTTCACTTCTAAGTTGAATGGCTTTTACTTGTTCTTTATTCTAGTCTTTTAGATTTGATTCAGTATTACGAGGAAGTGTTCCTTGGGATCTATTACTTAATGAATTTGCTATTTTCCCAAGTTAATTCTCGATATTTCTAATTGTAGCTCCTTGACTTTGTAATTGATTTCCCATTTGTAACACCACTTCTTTTATAGACAACTTATTCTCCTTAAACTGTGTATTACTATTGAAACCTGGAGGATAAGTAGATTT
>NW_018235943.1:22191-29330 GCF_001263595.1 Phalaenopsis equestris
AAATTGGTCTAACTTCCTTGATAAAGCAACAACTTGATTTGCTAACATGGTAAATGCATTAGTCTCATAAATATTGACTATTTTCTAATGATTTACCCTCTCAGAAGGCCATTGAAAATTATTGGAAGGCAATTCTTCAATTAAAGCATAAGCGTCATGAAATGGTTTTGACATCAATGAACCACCAACAGCGGCATCGACAATTGATCTAAGAGATCCAATTAATCCATTATAAAAAGTTTGAATTATTAACCAATCTGTTATAGCATGGTGTGGAAACTTTCTTAAGAGTTCTTTAAATCTTTCCCATGCTTCATAAATAGATTCCTTTTCAAACTGATTAAAAGATGTAGGTATCATTTCTAGCTTCGCAGTTTTGTATGGTGAAAAATATTTAGCAAGGAATTTTTATGCTAAATCACCCCAAGTTTTGATAGATCCATGTGCTAACAAATTCAACCACATCTTAGCTTTATCCCTCATTAAAAAGGAAATAACCTAAGTCTTATGGAATCATCTGATATACCATCGTATTTAAATGTAGCGCACAGTTCTAGAAAATTGGCAATATGTAATTTGGATCTTCAGTTGGTGATCCCCCAAACTGATTATTTGATACCATTTAGATAATAATAGGTGTAAGCTCAAATGAATTAGCCACTACAATAGGTTTTTGAATACTACAACGAATTTCATCTACAGTAGGGTTGACATAATCTCTTAAAGGTCTAAACTCTTGATGAAATTCAAAATTTTGATTATTTTGGTTTGCAATTTTTGTAATTTCTTTGGGTTTTTGAAGATTTATAATTTTTTATTTTGGTTTTTCTAATTTTTTTAATAGTTTTTTTAAATTCAGAATCTTAGGGCACTAGTCCTTCAGAACCTGAATTATGCATACACTAACATATAATAAAATAAAATAAAATTCAAAACACACACAGAAAATAAGATACAATACTTAAAGTATAAATAAAACTTTCTAAAAATAGAAATTTTGCTTTTGATTCCTCGGCAATGGCGCCAAAACTTGGTCCCTCTTGATACTTCTATTATACAAAGTACAACAATAATTCTGATTATATTTCACTTATATATAATAAAACCAAAAACTTGATCCTGAAGAAGAAGAATAAGAATACTACTTTTAATTTATATATATTGGGATACTACACAAGTATACTATCAATATCAAGTAATATAGGACTTTTTGATTAAGACCTCAATATCGAACCCACAGGTAATTTATACAATATGCATATTTAGAAAACATTCTATTTTTAAAAAGACAATTACTTAAACTTAATATATTTTGCAGTAATGTAAATTAAAATATTTTTGATGTTTTGACAAAATAGTAATAACTTAAAAATATAACTAGAGTTTTGTAAATGAAAAGCACTTTATAAGAAAAATATCTTTCTTCTTATCTCGAATCAGTAACAAGTATAGGAATTCTATTATGGAAGTATACAAATTGTGTTGTGTCAAATAGGGGCAATAATATTTTTTACCCTTTCTAGAGATGCTATAAATAACATTGGCTAATTTAAAGTTTGAATAGTTCTTAAGACCGACAAGGCAGGGAAGATACTAGCTCTCACTCTAGAGTTTCCTCGATTCCCTCCACTTGGGGCATAACATTCTCGTATCAGAACCTAAAACAATAAACCATTTTTGGAGTTTTAAACTGTCACTTTAACGTCCTCTAACTCTATACCCTTCAATGTATATTTCTCTATTTATTTGCACTCAATCATATGAACTACATTCTCATTTATACAACCTCATGTGATTCTTTCCAATTGTTGATTGAGACAATACCAGCCCGGTTCTTACATGCTCTCACACCAAATTTTAACATCTGGATTGAACAAATTAAGAAATAAATGATGTGCATGGATTTAATTATCACAACTTCTTCCATCAATAAAGATCAATACTCTCCAAAATTTCCATCCACAACTTAATTACTTATCACTTTAAGAAGAAAGATAAAGAAAACTACTCAGAATCAATGGAGAAAATAAAACCATAGTTTAGTTTAAAAGAAGAAATCATTGTCAAACCAACAACAAGTCTCAACTAAAACCAAAGAAGTTTCAAAACAAAAAGATAAAAACTTATCTCAAGTTCTCCACCAAACTCTTGAAGTTCCTTTGAATCTCTTCTCTTTATAATCACTCAAAATAAACTAACAAAAAGAATAAAATAAATGTAAAAGTGGTGCCTAAAAATCTCTCCAAACTAACTCCTCAAATGATGAACTTTCAAGACTTTTCAAGTATTTTCAGGACTCTTTTCAAAGTGTTTCTCTTCAATCATTGCAATTGGTTGAGAAAAATTCATTCCAAATTGGTCTAACTTCCTTGAAATTGCAGCAACTTGATTTGCTAACATTGCAAAAGCATCAGATTCATGAAAATTGGCTACTTTCTTGGGATTTAGCCTTTTAAAAGGCCATTGAAAATATTATTAGCCATTTCCTCAATTAAAGCATAAGCGTCATGAAATAGTTTTGACAACAATGAACCACCAGCAGTGGCATCGATAATAGAGCATCGAGCAGTGGCATCGATAATAGATCTAAGAGATCCAACTAATCCATTGTAAAATGTTTGAATTATTAACCAAGCTAGTATAATATTGTGTGGACACTTCTCAGTGGTTCTTTAAATTGTTCCCATGATTCATAAATAGATTCCCCTTCAAAGTGACAAAAAGATGTAATATCATTTCTAAACTTTAAAGTTTTTTATGGTGAAAAATAATTAACAAGGAATTTCTGCTCTAAATCACGCTAAGTTTTGATAGACCCAGGTGCTAACAAATGTAGCCATATCTTAGTCTCATCCCTCAGAGAGAAAGGAAAAAGTTAAAGTCTTATTTTATCATGTGATACACCATCATATTTAAATGTAGCACACAATTTTAGAAAATTGGTAAGATGTAAATTTGGATCTTCAGTTGGTGCTCCCCCAAACTGATTAATATCCAGTTAAACTTTAAATGAATTAGCCACTACAGTGGGGTTTTTGAATGCTACAATGAAGTTCATCCACCGTAGGGTTTGCATAATCTCTTAATGGTCTAAACACTTCAGCATTTTGATTCTTTTGATTTGCCATTTCATGAAATTTTTGATTTTTTTTTTGTAATTTTTTATTTTTTTAATAGTTCTTTTTAATTCAGAATTGTAGGACTAGTCCTATGGAACATGAACTACACATACATTACTAAAAAACACATGAACTAAAAATATAAAAATAAGAACTTTATATAAAAACAACAATATAATATTCCTATAATAAATATAAAAATTTTAAATAAGACTTTATAAAAATAGAAAAATTTCTTTTTAAAAATTTCTTCAAAAAATTTGTAATTTTTGTTAATGATAATCCCTAGCAGCGACGCCAAAAACTTGCTCTTGATTCTCTTTATATATGTCAAAGTGATGTATGCAATTATATTCTTAATTTCCATAATGATAATTCTTACTTGGCAACGTCGCCAAAAACATGATCCCAAGAAAAAGCTAGGTAAAATATGGACTTTGAAGCAAATAAGAATTTAGTTATAATATCTAACTTCTTCCAACATTAAAGACTAATACTTCACACAACTTCCCTCTAATACTTAATTACTTATCATTTTAAGGAATAAGATAAATAAAACTACTCAAAAATCATGAAGAAAACACAACCACACTTGAGTTTAAAAATAAAAATTATGCACACAAACAAGAAGTTTAAATTAAAACCAAATATAATCATAAAGATAAAACATTATCTCAAATCCTCTCCCACAAAGTCTTTAATTTCCTTTGAATCTCTTCCTTCATTTACAAATGAAAATACAACTCAAAATAAAAAGAAAAGTGGGCGGTGGTGGCGGCGTATGTGGTAGTTGCACTCTCTCAGTTTAGATGGATTGATGGATGCTTCTATGGATGATCCAAGTTTTCTTTTACATTTTTACAAAAGGTTCCTTAGTGTATCTTTAAAATGTATCCAAATTCAATGAATCTTCTAGAAGTTGCCTCCTTTCAAAAGCCAATTGAATGAATTTTCATGTCCATTAACTATTTCCCACGTTTTCACGAAGCGTTGCTTCAAACACCTATTAAAAAATTTGGCCAAATTCAATGAATAATCAAATAACTACTTGTCTTGCTTAAGCACGGTGTACCTGGCGCTTAGGCGTGGCTTTCTCTGTTTAACTAGCACGTAAGCACCAGTCTTGGGAGCTTAGGCACCTCAGTTCATTTTTACACCTTCTTTTTTGTTCCAAATTTGGTCCCTTTTCACTCCTTTTACCATTTTTCATCCTTTTGATTGTACCTGAAAGAGAAGCACAAAAATATCTTTTATTAAAGCTCAATATCTTAAATGATCGAAGTCATCTAAGAAAACTCTTGATTCAGATAAAAAAGTATTATGTTCAAGAATTTTATAGGGTAGGACTTTCAAAGATTTGACCGAGTGTCAAATGGGAAAGGCTTAAATTTAGAATGTTGTTATGGAATCCAAAGGGAGAAAAATAAGGGTTATTACATATCGTGAAGAGAACCTCATTGACTTCCCAAGTATCATATAATTTGCTTTAATTTTGCAGAGGTATTATTAAATGTTTCATTTTATCAATTATTATTATTTAGGGCTTATATTTGAATGACATGGTCATACAAATAGCCTGGAAGATAGGAGGATTTATATCATAATGAACGACAACCTTAGAATCTTAAAATGAGTTAGGGCTTAAATTATACAACATGATTGTGCAAAGGCATAACGATAAAGTGAGGATTTATGTTGCACTAGGTACATAACCTTGAAGTGCTATGGCTTATTATTTAATTCTAAGGAAAGATTTAGTGTTGTTGATCCACTTGTTGTTGTAGGATGTTACTCTCCAAGTTAGCTCCAAGCTCATCATTGAAGTAGCAGTCTTAAATTCTATGGGTTCAAAAGGTTTAACTGACAAGTTTTGTTATTATTTAAGCATTATGATGGGGGGAGAGGGGGGTTAAAGTTGATTAGAGTGACACCGGTTAGGATCCCACAGTTCCCTGATTTTGGTACCACTATTTTCTCTTGAATTTACGTAGTCTAAATGAGTTGTTAAGCTCAATTAAACTGAGGATATCTCATTATGAACCATGGGTTATGTTATGAAATTGTTGCTTTATTGTTTTGTTTTGAATATGTTGTTTAATTTTGAAAAATGTGTTATGTGATTTTTTTCAATTTTTGAAAAAGTTGTTATTTTAATTTTTAAAACTTGTTTTATAATTTTTAATTTTGGTATTGTTTCGCAGGTAAAGTAAATTAATGTAGGTAAGAAAACTATTGTAAAGTAAATAAGTAAAATTACATTGCATAAAATAAATGTGTACCTGAGTATTTGCTACTGCTACATGGTTAACATCATAAGGTAGAATATATTTGCTATAATTAAATAAATTGCACGAATGTAAACTGAAGCATCAAATACGGGGAAGTCAGAAACTAAGCCTGAGCAAAAATGAGTAAAAAAAAGAAAACTCGTATTCAAATATAGAAGACCAAGACTAGGTGTAAGACATGAGTAAAGGTGGAGGCTCAGAGTTGTATTGTGTGATTCCCAACCTTAAGTAAGAGCTACCAACCCGATAGTCTACGGAGGGCAGTCCTAACCTCAATCCAAGTGATTAACAATGAAACTTTACAAATTTTCATTTAAATTCAATTTTCATGCATATAAAGTTTATTCATCATGCAGAAGAGATTTTTGTTAAAAACATTTTTTGTAGAGTGGTACAGTCCACAGGTTAACCAATTTAATTGAGCTAAGAATATGAATAACCTAAGAGTATCGGGGGTAATCATCTTCTTAAGAATCAATGCATAGGATCATCGATCATTATCCTCTCCTTTTATTAAAGGTCATCAAGGTAGGAAATACTATTCTAAAATTCCCACATCGTATCTCTTGCTTTAACACACATTAACATTATCATCATGACCCTAACCACCTAGACCTCACACTTACACAAGACTGATGATCCATATGTGGCAAAAAAATATTCCCAGTTGCTCACAAGGATTTAAATACCTTATAGAAGACGCAACTCCTTAAGCATTAGGTCAATTAATATTAAGTAGTGTAGGGCATTTTATTGATTTAGGTGAATTATTGGGTCCCGAGGCATAACTTGGTGGGTCCCTAAAGTTTTAATGGATGGCTTTTTGACATAAAGTATATTAATTTCAATTTTCCTTCAGAATCTCCAAAAGATCATAAAAGTGTTCAGAGGATATCCCCTAAAAAACTTTTAAAACCTTTTGAAACATTTTGAGTTCATTTGAACTTATTAAATTATTCTGTTAATCATCCAAAGTTAAATTTAGTTTCAATGAATTAATAGACCCCATGCTCAGTAAAAATTAATATTTCAACTATCTCAAGAGTTGGGTATGTCAAATATTCACTTGATGTTTTACTTAAGAGTTATGTGAATGGGTGCACTTTAGTAGGTATAAGTCCCACCTCTTGGAGCTCCAGCTTTTAGTCATAGGATAGAGTTTCGTTCCTTTGACCTTAGGGCTACCGAGGTTCTCGTGGACGAAGCAATTCATGGATTGCTGACCGGAGATCTCAGGACGTGTTGGGTCGACTACCTTCACGACCATGTAGACTTAGGGTCCTAATAGCTGTGGAATAGCTGTGGATGACGGGTATGACGGGTCTGTGGTACCCCAGCTCAATTACCTCTACCTTTTAGAATCACTCTGCATGCCTTTTCTTGAGCCCCTTTGAGCCATGTCGCTCCTTGACTTCGTTAATATCATTTTGACGGCTCGATGCCGATGAGCTACCGCCCATTTGGGATACAACGATTTGTCCTCTACCCTTATGGTTCGAACATGCTTTGACGTGCTGGGATATCCCCATCAAGATAATATAGGTTATTTCGTGGGCCCCGTGTGCCGATGAGCCGCTACCCATTCGGGATTTGAGAGACTCACTCCCTGCCCGATGGCTTAGCGCAAGCTTTGAAGCATCGGGACTGTTCCCACACGAAATAACCTTCCTTTGAGTACCTATTACCCCAGATTCACGATAATCCAAGCGAAACTCCTTTTATCGAGAGTATT
>NW_018235943.1:29363-41200 GCF_001263595.1 Phalaenopsis equestris
GATGTAATTAGATGTAATTAACCAAGTGGGATACATCCCCTTGGGAGTGCTCTTGACCCCATAACAGGCATCTACACCTGAATCTCTGATTATGGGTAGTCTACGTAGGTATTCTTTCGCAGATATCAGTTTAAGGGGCTTTCGCCCGGTCTTGTCGATCTTGTTTGGGCGAACACTCTTAACCTATCCTTGAGAGGTTTACTGCACGTAGGCTCTCCACGTTTTGTGTTTTCTCTTATTTGTCGCTTTGTCGTATGTTCATTTTTATTTGATTCCTCTTCTCTTTGAATCACTAATTTAATTCAGGCGGGAGATTTATTCGAATAAGGGAAGTATACAACGATCGACAAGCTGGCGACTCCTTCTAAAATAAAAGAGAGAAAAACAAACAAAAACATATTGGCGACTCCGCTAAGGATGAGTCTCTCTCTCCGTAATTGGAGTTTCGCTTCTGGGGTTATAGCCTCTCTCCATACTAGGAGTTTCGCTCATATTATCGTGACCTGGTTCTCTTCCATCGAGTCACAATTGAGCCTTTTTGTGAGACCTTGATTTTCAGTCCATGTGTCAGTTGCTAGGGGTAGCAACACGATGCATTCTGTCCTTTTTCTCACCCTCGATAGTTCGGTTGCTGCATTATAGCATGCATCGATGTCGTTGTACTTTATGATTGGTTTCATGACCTTTCATTGTTTCCAATCGTTGTCCCTTTTTGCCCCGCTACGCGGAAGAGCAGGAAGATAGATACGATCGCTACCGCCTGGGGAACCCTTTCCCTTCTCCCAGAGCGTTTTCTGTGCTTCTGAAGGTGTCATACCTTTCAGTTCATTCAAGCACTTTTGTGGGATTACCTTACGTGATCCTACGCCCTCTGAGGTGTTCACCCTATGCCCTCCCTCTTAAAAAAGGAGAGATGTGCATATTTTGCTGTTTCTACGCCCTCTGAGGCATTTGTTCTGTGCCCACCCCCTTAAAAGGGGAGATGTGCATGTTGAGTTGTTCTTACGTTCTCTGTGGTGTTTTGCTCTGTGCCCCCCCTATAAGGGGAGTCGTGTATATTGAGCTATTTTTTTTGCTGCAGTGGCTCGCATCGCGCCCGCTTCTTTTGCAAAAAGAGGTCGATGCTCGATAGCGATGCACTGAAGCACCTGACGGTCTTCTCCAGACTCGTTCCTCTATTTATCACAGATCTCCCTGTCATAGGTAGGTGAGCCTTTTGCTAGCAGTAGGTCTACCACTATTGTCACCGGTGTGACTTTTGTCCCGACTCTCTTCTGTTCTGGTTCCCCTGTGGATCCACCTGTCCCGCGATTAGGCAGGAAGGACAAGAGGACCAGGAATAGATTATTGAGAATTCAGCAGCTTGTCCTGCATCAGGTCTATATACATGTTCTGATTCCAGTTCAGGGGAAATATTTGGCCTATGAATTGAGTTTTTGTGCTGCCGGTTGTGCGGACCATGTCTCCTTCAGATGCGTATTAAGTGTCCTCCTTTGAAAAGGAGGAGTTGTGCATGTGACACTTCTTTCGTTGTAGTAGCTTGTATCGGTGCTACCTTTTTCCTCGAGGAAGAGGATAGTACCAGATGGCGATGCGCTGCAACATTCTTTTGAGTTTTCGTAGCCTCTTTTATAGTCCTTTTGTGTTTTGAGGATTTCCATCCTCGCGGATGTTGCATTATTTAAGAGTGCTAGAGTTAATTTTTACGGTACTATCCTTTGACGGTGTGATATCTCCCCGCCATAACTCTCTTTGGTTTCGGACTAGGATTGTGCTGGTATCCTGTTGGCTGAGACTCACCCTCTTTATCCTCTGGTGATGTGGACCGGGTCCCCGCTATGACTTATTTTGGTTCTCGGCCCGGGATCAATGCTTAAATTTCATCGACTGAGAATCACCTTTTTGTCCTTTGGTGGTGTGGACCGGGTCCCCTCCATGACACGTTTTTGCTCCAGCGTGGGATAACGCTAAGATCCCATCAACTGAGAACCATTTCTCTCCTCTGTCTTCTGTGTGGGCTATACTCTAGCTAGGATTGCTAGGAGGTTCTTTACTCCTTAGGATGTAGACCATTCTCACCCTGTAGTCTGTGTTGTCATTGCTACCGCGAGTTCTCTAACTTAGAAGATCGTAGGGGCAGCTTCCTCTTTAAATGAAAAATTTTTCACTGGTTTGATGACCGTCCAAGCCCCCGTTATTCCGAGTTTCTCTGAGGTCTCGCCTGTCTCTACATTGAGCAAGGGCATCCAGAGGAATATGAACAGATCGCTACAACTATGGCAGCTGATGTAGCCACAAGTCTGTATACTTGTTAGGATTCCAATTATCCTTTTATAAGGATTGGGTCCTCTTCCTTGGAAGAAGTTCTTTATTCAGATCCTCCAGATGTTTGAATAAAATTCTTTATTCTTCTTATCCTATATGCCCTCATAGTAGGAGACCGGGGTCCACCTATCGGTCCATTACGAGGATGAAATATTTGCTTTCTGTTGTACATGCTATGAGACCCTCTGAGGTGTTGCATGGGACACTTGGTGCGGTACATAGTGCTACTGTACCAGATGTTATGCCACATGTATCATTGATGATCTTGTTGGGGTGGCTTTTGCCCACATTTGATGTGCCCACTCTTTCTGTGAACTAAGGAAAGTTTTGTGACTCACTTTTCATTGATAAAGATGAATTTGTCCTACATTTATAAACGGAGATCTGAGGCACACCCCCATTGATTCTCACCTTAGTTGAGGACATAAGTTGATCGCCCTACTTTGGTGAATCCCTAGTGGGTTAGGCAAATTCTTGTCACAACGTCTCTTGATATCCTGATGCTGCACGTAGAATGACTTTCTACATTTGACGGCGAGGGATTTACTTGTCTTTGCTTTGAAGAGTGCTTTATCTTACCTCTTTCTGCATATTAACGAGGCTATTATGGATTTTTTATACTCCAATTTGGGGAACACCCCAAAACCTCTCTGTTGATGACATGTTGTATTGATTAGACCACCTAACTAGTCTTGATCGATCCATGTTTAGCTGGGATACACATCTACCATGCTAATTGAGAGTGCTTCATTCAATTTGAGCTATGTTTGCCTTTTGGCTATGCTCTTGATGAGTGCATTTTATTTCTTAGACCATTCTACATGTCTAAACATCTGATTTAGTCAGTTACTCTGAGCCTGACTAGGATTTGGTGTCTCACCTATCCAGAACCTTATTAACTTTTTAGTCTAGTTTTGGTGAAAGAGCATCTTTTTGAGGTTGATCCACCTCCCCCATATCCAACCTTATGGATATATTGTTTGACTTGATTGATTTTTATCACCTTGTCGATAGTCATGTTGAACTGATTAGACACTTTTCCTCTATAAATCAGTCCATGACTCATTGGGATACCTCGATATCCGACATTACCGGTTAGACCTCTCTACTTATCTAACCGAGATACCTCTGTATGTTTGTATGCTCCGACTCCAATTTTTGGAGGTCGATGAGATGGTTCTAAAAGGAATCTTACCCCTTAGTTGATCTTATCTTGGGTTTGCCTTTGATGATTCTTGAGGTTGAATCTAAGATAGATCCTAAAGATAGGTTGAATCTAAGATAGATCCTAAGGCTAAGCTTGAACCAGACCATGTATGCACCTTCTTAGGATTTGCAAATACTCATGGTTTGGGGGGATTTGAACTAATTCACGATGACCGAATCCCTTCCTTTAATGACTCTCATCCAAGTCCCAAGAACACCTTAGAATGACTTGATGTGTGTCATTGAGATGTGAGTAGTTTCAGAGACTATTTAGTTCTCTTACTTCTCCATTCAGCTAGACCGATGGAAACTTGACAAGTAATGAATCATAAAATCCTAAGAAGCTTTATTCGGGAGTTTTTTGAGTCAGAAGAAAATGCTTTATAGCAAAAAGAAGCTCACCAAAAATAGTCATTCTCAAGAAAATAAAAAAAAGTGAAAGGCTTCAAAAAAGAAAAAGAAAAAAAAAATCACTCAACACTCCTGAGAAGAAGCCTGAGGTGAGTGGAAAAATCAGAAACTTTAATATAAAGAACTTTCTGATCTCAAAATTCTCCTAATAAGATCCTTAGGATATTATGTTCAGAGAATTGTTTAAGTGACATTGGGATGACCAATAACTCAGTAATTGATTTAAAGACATTTCCAAAATGAAAACCTTTCCTTGACACCCGGATATGAATGACGAGGCCTACTTAGGCTAAGGGTGAAAATAATTAAAGGACCGGGGCTAGGAAAAAGTACTTAAGGAAAATCCCACCTGGACCTGAATTTTGCAAAATATCATATTTTGCATGGTATATCTGGTCATTCTAGGATGCATACATGAGAGCTCTTCATACCATATCAATTTGGTATGTCACACCAAATCATCCCCGATAGTGTCTCAACCCGAGATAAAAAAAAGAGATTCTGATAAGCTCTATAAAAATATATGAATGCCAATAAAAAATATAAAAAAAAAACATATGAATAGCATGAGAGGCTCCTAAGAGCTCCGTGGGCTCTTCACCCACTACCTTTTCACGCTCTATGCGTTGACCTTATGGGTCTAGCGGCCCTTCCTTTGAAAGAAAGGCTTGCCTTCTCGTGGGCTCTTCACCCACTCCCGTTACGTTACGCTTTATGCGTCGACCTTCTGGGTCGGCAGTCCTTCCCCAGAAGTTGAGTTGCCTCTTTGTATGTGGACTCTTCACCCACGTGTTCTCAGGCTTTATGCGTCGAGCCTATGGGTTCGGCGGCCCTTCCTTTGGAAGAAAGGCTTATCGTCTCGTGGGCTCTTCACCCACTATTTTTATGCTCTACGTGTTGACCCCTAGGGTCTGGTAGCCCTTCATCTAAATATTAAGCTACATTTCATTGCTAATTGTTGCAAATGGATCTTATCCAGCGCCCCTATCAACGGGCGATACTTGAAGAGATATTTGGCTTATCCTCTTTTTCATGTACTCATTGTACTTTATGAGGAAAATGTACTTTGAAGTACATGCACTTCGTAATCCAGTTTTCGAAGCAATAATGAATGTGCATTTTTGTAATCTCTTCATTATGTGAAATTCTTATGATGATCACCTTGCATAAGTCAAAAGGTCACTTAAAGTTCGCAACAGTTTCATGTAGGAGAAATCTTATTTTTCTCTTAATTAGATTGTCGGCTCGCATTTCGGGCAAAGTGGAAGTCCTACGAGCGTCATATACCTGGTGTAGCCACCAATCACTATAAGAGAAGCCTCGGTTTTCTCTTACTTTTTCTTTCGTTGATCCGCTCTAAGCAGGGTCCGAAGACTATCTTTCCCGCCCGTCACGAGTATGGTTGATATACACGTCCCGTTCATTCTTATGAATGTGGAGTACATGCTTGTCCCACTTGCTTTGAATGAATGCGGTTGAGATCCTTCTTTAGAAGTGGTTTAGCTTATAAGCTAGACATTTTTGTTGTTAGACCATCGTCATAGTCTAACCCCCTCTCTACATCCCCATATTGTGAGCAATTCATATAGTTTTGTCGAGAAGAGGCATGTCGTATTGGCTACAACACTCAGCTTACATAGCCGATCCGGGCCTAAGCGGAGTACTTTCAAACCCGTATGAAAAACCCCCAGTTGGGTCACATCGTAAGGTGTGTTAACAAAGCCCCTTCTACAGGTTGGGCTACTTTTGTTTCCCTCATATAAGAGCTACTCCGCTAGTATTTGAGGAATCCCCATTGGGGGGGCGCTATTCTGAGATGAGCTATTGTATTCATCTAATTACTGGGTCTAGTTACTTTGTGCTACCCTTCTAACAGGAATTACCCTATCAATTTTGAGGAGTCCCCAGTGAGAGTCTCTCTTAGTAGACTCCTGGCCAGGATATCCCATGTGGGTTGGACCACTCAGTCCATCGAATTTGAGTAATTTGCTGCTTTGCCAGCAAATATGTTGTATTAGTCATAGCGCTCTTTTATAGCTGATCCATGCTTAATCGCGATTCTCAATGCCCGATTGGATTGTCATGTTTTCCTCGACAAATACTACTTTTCTTATTTTTGGGGAAATCACCAGCGGGGTCTACGCTTAGTTGTGGCTTATTAAAAGCACCCCGAGGTTGGACATTTATGCATCCGACCCTCCTCGATACCTCTACGATATTTTGACCGATTTGGCTGACTTTGCTCGCCACCTCAAAGTGTGTGTCACATTAATTCGAGCATTATGTAGCATCAATTAGTCCATGCATAGGACAGACATCTTTATGCCCACAGAAAAAGAATCCCTAGCAAGGGTTATATGGAATTCTTAGAAAGGGATCACCTATAATCCCCACTGAGGGTCACTTTGCTGAGATCATGCCTAAGTGTCACGAGGTTGGATCGCTCTATGCATTCAACACCGTTAGGATGTCTCTTCTGATTGGTTTGAGTTTGTTCACCACGTCAGAATGAAATGTTTAAGTCACCATGAAGCATTGGCAGAACCTTTAAGGTATCCCAACGCGAGTCTTCCGTGGGTATATTTTGAGATCGCCTCATCAACAATTTCTTCGACTTGGTTGATTCTACTCACCATGCTTAATCACATGTCATACTAATCAGAGCTCCACGCTAGCTTGATTATTCTAGGTTTAAGTCGGGTATTCTCACACCCACAAAACTCCTCAGCGAGAGTTATATCGCTAGTGCTCATTAGGCACCCTGGTGGTTAGAATGTTCTAGGTCATATAACCCCATTATTTTTCTCGACTACCTTGGACCTTATTTTTCTCGACTACCTTGGTTGGTTTTGTCCATCACGTCGAGTGTCATGTCATATCGGTGTAATGACCAATCCATGGATCCCAAGCGAAAGTTGTTTCGCTAGTGCTCACAAAAACACTGCTATGGTTAGACCATCCTGGTCATGTAACCATGTCTTTCTCTCGATTGCTTTGGCTGGTTCTGACTACCATATCGAGCAACATGTTGTATCAATTTTACTACCGATCCATGTTTTGTCATAACACTCAGATGTTCGACTACACTCCGAGCATGTTACCTTAGGCTTTTCAGCCATATACTTGCTCGCTTGATGCAGAGTTAGGATACATATCTCCTGTACCATTTTACATGCATAGGCAGGATACCTACCTCCTGTCCTATTTGATATTAGACTTGGCTGACGCTATTCACCATGTCAGGTTGCATGTTGAACTAATCCTAACTCTATGCTAGTCTGATTAATCCATACTTAAGCCGGGTATTCTCTCTCTCTAGTAAGAGTTACCCCACTCAGGTCCGCAAGGTACTATGAGGTTGGATTTCTTTGTTCATCTGACCCCCTTCGGCACCATGTTCGACTTGGTTGATTTTCATCACCTCGTCAAGGGACATTCCGTATTGGTTTAGACTACTTCAGTTGGTCAACCGATCCTTGTTCGGTCTTGATAGTCTGATATCGACAGTACTGTGACGTCACGTACAGTGAGGACCGCTTTGTTCGACCTTACCGACCCATCTCAGATTGCTAGGATGCTTTGCTCAGCTAGCATTCGACACCTCTCAAACCTTGTGACGTTCTAGTCGGTTCTTTTATGAGGGTGTTTCGTCTCATGACGACTCTATTGGCTCCATAGCCATATACTTCGATGTGTCTTGGGCCGTACGACCTTAGAGTCTACTCTATTATGAGGACATCATGTCTTTCGACATTTTCAGCTTTTTAGCCACCTGCTCCGATACTTCTCGGATCACACAACATTTTAGTTGGTCCTTTTATGAGAACGTCTCGTCATTCAACATTTCAACTTTAATGTTGGGCTTCTTAGCCAACTTGCCTACTTGTTCAAAGAGCGATGTAAGCCCGACGGCAGTCCGCACAAACATAGTGTAGGCATTCAAGGTTCTAACACCTTGGGTTGTTTAGGATCATGCCTCTACGGCTTCTAGACCCTCTGTCCTGAGCGAATATAAGTCTCAAGTGCATTCCTCATGGACGATGTCTCCAGTTTTGGCTGGCTTCTCAGCCATCCGCTTCTCGGACCACATAACACTCTAGTTGGTCCTTTTATGAAAATATCTCATCATTCGACGATTTAGCTTTGTTGCTCAGCTTCCTAGCCAACCTTTGCTACCTCTCAGGTGATGATGTAAAACTCTTAGTATTCATCACAGATGTAGTGCGGGTGTTGAGGCGCACATCTCGATCAGTTCGCAGGAGGGATCAGAGTCTCATGGCTCTCTTTCCTAACTGATCAATGCGGACTAGTACACAGAGGAGATTCAAAGTTTGTTGGTATTTTCCTTTTGATCTAGCCAACCTAATACCGCTTAGTTAGCGATGTGAGGCCCCATGACATTCCTCATTAAAGTGACAGGCGGGTTCCTTCCTAGAGAGCCTTCCTTCCTCTCATGAGCAACATAAAGTCCACAAGGCAGTCCTCATTGATGGAGCGCGGGTGTTGAGGTACGCACCTTAATCAGTTCACAGGAGGGATTAGAGTCCCTTGACTCCCCTTCCTAACTGATCAACACAGACTAGTCCTCAGATGTGAACTTTACGACATTCCTTCTCAATCTAGTCAACCTGTTACCGCTTAATGTGCGATGTGAAGAAGCGATATAAGTCCCCGTGGCATTCCTCCTTAAAGTGACAGGCGGCTTCATAGCCAACCTGCCTCCTATACATGAGCGATGTGCTGCCCGACAGTCCTCATTGACGAAGAGTAGGCATTCGAGGGTCTAACCCCTTTTCCGTCGGTCGGACGCCGCCACCCTCCAGCGCCGCCCGCATCGTTTTCTCGCGAGGAGGGACCCCGTGGCCGAGCTTCTTGGTTGCCGCCTTCTTCATGGCTGATGTGTCGCCACTGGTGAGCCTCACTGGCCTCCACAGCTTTGGCCGACCACCTCCCTCTTCCTTCTCTTCTTGTTCTCTTCTTGGCTGCAAGCAGATCTGTCGGCTCCTCCAACTCTGACGTCGAGATTCGGTTATTCGCCAGATCTCTTCCTTGCCTACCTTTTTGGGCCATCGGCGTCACATTTACGCTGGAGAAAATCAGCAAGGAGAACGTCGGATTTTGGGCACTCCTCCGCATTTTTTTTCACTCCCGGTGTACGCCGCCGATGAGCTAGCCTCTACACGTCGCCGTCCCACCTTCTCGGCGACCAGACGCAGTGCTGGAACACCTCGATGTCGCCGGACAGCGAGCAACTTCGTTGTTAGAGGAGGTGCGAGGGTCTTTCGCCTTGCGGGAAAAGTCTCCGTCGACACTTCCTCCCGCCGGCATCTTTGTGGGTTTCCCCCTTTGCCGCCGTCGAGCAACCTCCCTCATGAAGGTACATTTTTGGTCGAATATTTTTATATGCAAAAAAAAATTATTTATTTGAAGTACTCTTGCCCTCACAATCTTCTATGTCTTTTTGTTGTCATGTGCACATTTTACGAGGCACATTGGAGAGTGGATCAGGCGTCGGCGAGCTCGGAGCAAGCGAAGAAATGCGTCTGCAACCGTCACGTGGTGAGACTTTCTACCTCCTAGCCAGCTTTAGGAATAGTGGAGTCTAGGCGTGTGGGTTCGATCGCCCATACGGGGTGCATGCGCCGGCGTGGGTCGACGCAACGACGTGCCTGCGTGATGGATCGCTGGATTTCCTAGAGCCAGCCTTTAGGTTAGGACTTCCTGTGTGTGTCAAATACCCCTCCATAGAGCCAAGTGTCTCCCTTTGTTGTGAGCCTTAGCACAAGTCCCGATGGGTCGGAGTCCCTCACTCCCCTTACTTTGGATTCCCTAGCTTTACTTAGCTTTACTTGGAGAAGTTGGAGGTCGGACTGGCAAATCGAGAGAAACTTTGTGGTTGGCTCGCTTTGCAAAGTCTGGGGGAGTTTGCAAAAATAGGAAAAGCTTTGTAGCTACCCTATTTCACAACGCCGTAGAGAGTTTCCCCCTCGGAGATACGGGGAGAAATTCCTCACATTTCCTCACCAAAGCAAGAAGCGGCAGTGCCGCACATCCAAGGGTCTAAACTTTAGGTCTCCCAGGTGAGGTCGTTAGTACGAGCATGACTCGCTATCATGTGTGGCCATTTGCACGTCATTGTTTGCATGTGTATGTCCTACACGTTACATATTGTATGTCACATATCACATCGACACTTGCACTTTGCACCTTGCATTTGCACGTTGCATTTGCACTTGCACCTTGTGTCCCACATTTGCACTTGCACCGGCACCACTTGGGCCTCGATCGGTCATCTCAAACTGGTCAACACCATTTGTGCCTCGGTCGGTCATCCTGAACTGGTTGACTAATCACTTTGGTTTGATCAGCCACCACGGCCCGGTCAACCGATCACCTGCATTTTTGTCTGTCTTTGCATTATATCACATTCTTGCCTGTTTGCATGTTGCACCATATGTGTTTGCATTTGCATTTGCATTTGCACTTGGGTGATTCTCCCTAGTGAGAATCACCATTGTCTCTTTTGGTCACTGCTGCTACGGTACACCTTTCTTCTGGCCACTGCCTCAACGACATGCCCATCACTTTTGGTCACTGCCGCTATGGTACACCTTTCTCCAGGCCATTGCCTCCATGGCACACGCATCCCTTTTTGTCACTGTCGCTACGGCACACCCATTTGTTCGGGCTGCTGCCTCCACGGCATGCCCACCTTTTTCTGAGTTGCTGCCTCATGGTACACTCATCACTTCTGTCACATGACTGGTTGCATTTGCATTTGCATGTTTGCATGGATAAGGAGCTAGACTCATTAGGAGAGTGACCCCGTGTTGGTCGCGATGCCTTAACGAGCATTTATTGCAGTTTGCTAGGTTGATCCTGGTGACCAATGCTAGTTAAGTCATCGGAAAGACACGAGTATGATTGTGCTAGATCTAACTCGTGTCACCCCTCTTCGTGACACCCTTTAGATCCTTCGGATCTTTATGATGGGGCCGGTATGACAACCCTGTCAAAGTCATACAATACCCAGACTTACCCCACACTTAGATACAAGGCTGACACACTTTTTGTTAGATGGTGTGCTAGGCTAAGATTTAGGGTGCTACGTAGTCTTTTTGATGCCTGACTATTCTCTGCTGGATTGGTTTCCCTAGTCATGTATCTTTCTTTTGCGCTTGTGGTGTATCTGCATGCTGAATATATGTGGTAGTGTGTTAGGACGCTTTTCTGCAGGGAGTCATGCCTATTTATATGCACACAAACAAGTACCTCTATGGGGGAGCAAGTAATGATTTCTGACCTTTTTGCTTGCAGGTGCTATTAGCTCCCCTACTTTTAGGGCATGACCCATGATATGTTATTTGCATGTAAGATTTCCCGCTGACATTTATTTTCATGCAGGATTGAGTCTTTTATTTTCCTATGTACTTTTAGAGTCTAGGAGAGTCCTATAGCAGAAATAAGATATGGGCACGGGTTCCAAGGCATTTGACGCGGGAACCACTTGGAGGGGACCAGGAGCAGATGCTCGTGCCTCGTATCTTAATTCTGCATTTTATATTGATGTATAGAATTAGGATCAGGCATGTATATGCAGAGTCCGACCGTCTTTTTCTTTTTTGGGATATGTTGCCGACCCAGTGGCACCAGCCTGTTTATTATTTTGATTTAGCTTGTTTTATCTTTTACATCATGTTGCATGTCTGCACTTGCATGTGTTTTATTTTTTTCGTTCTGTGATTTATCTAGGATTTCACGATATAACATAAGCTCTTTAGGATTTAAATTTCTAAATTTGTATAAAATCCTAAATAAAATATTCAAGATAATTAAAATTTAGGATTAAAATATTCAGGATTTAAAAACTTTCACATTTACTTTCCTGCATATAT
>NW_018235943.1:41263-94511 GCF_001263595.1 Phalaenopsis equestris
CCAGCATACCTCTTTATAGGTGGTTGTCTAGTGCGCTTAGGATGTTAGAAGGCTCCCCGACCCAGACGGGGTGTAAGTCCTTTTGTTTGGAGTGTTTCCAGCTTTGTAGCTGAACCTCTACTTTCTTTTCTTTCCCGAGGAATCCTTGCCACTTTGGCAGGTATAAGTCCCACCTCTTGGAGCTCCAGCTTTTAGTCATAGGATAGAGTTTCGTTCCTTTGACCTTAGGGCTACCGAGGTTCTCGTGGACGACTCAATTCACGGATTGATGACCGGGGATCTCAGGACGTGTTTGGTCGACTACCTTCATGACCAGGTAGAATTAGGGTCCTAATAGCTGTGGATGACGGGTCTATGGCACTCCGACCCAGTTACCTCTCCCTTTTAGGATCACTCTACCTTCCTTTCGTTGAGCCCCTTTGAGCTCTGTCGCTCCTTGACTTCGTTGATATCATTTTGATGGCTCAATGCCGATGAGCTGCCGCCCATTTGGGATACAACGATTTGTCCTCTACCCTTATGGTCCGGACGTGCTTTGACGTGTTGGAATATCCCTGCCAAGATGATTTAGGTTATTTTGTGGGCCCCGTGTGCCGATGAGCCGCTACCCATTCGGAATGTGAGAGACTCACTCTCTGCCCGATGGCTTAGCGTAAGCTTTGAAGCATCGGGACTATTCCCACATGGAATAACCTTCCTTTAAGTACCTACTGCCCCAGATTCACGATAATCCAAGCAAAAATCCTTTTATCGAGAGTATTTTTGGGTACCCCCCATGATGTAATTAACCAAGTGGGATACGCCCCCTTGGGAGTGCTCTTGAACCCTGACCCCAGAACAGACACCTACACCTGAATCTCTGGTTATGGGTAGTCTACGTAGGTATTCTTTCGCGGATATTAGCTTAAGGTGCTTTCACTCGATCTTGTTTGGGCTAACACTCTTAACCTATCCTTGCCAGGTTTACCGCACGTAGGCTCTCCACGTTTTGTGTTTTCTCTTATTTGTCGCTTTTTCGTATATCCATTTTTATTTGATTCCTCTCCTCTTCAAATCACTAATGATTCGGCAGGGAGATTTATTCGAATAAGGGAAGTATACGACAATCGACAAGCTGGCGACTCCTTCTAAAATAAAAGAGATAAAATAAAAGAGAAAAACAAACGAGAACACACACCTAATGAGAATTTTCCACAAGGGATGGTTTCAATTTAGAGTAAAATTCTTGGGGGAGGAACTCAGTTTAAAGCTTTCCGGTGAATTGGTTGGTCGGCTATGGTAGGGCTTGTGGCTAGGGTGACTAGGAAAGCCAGGGGAATCCTTATTGTGATTAATTTGGTGGCTTGATGGCTGGTGTCAAGTATCTACTTGGTTTAGCCAAATATGGGAAAAGATCCCAAAATTCAAGGGACCCTTGGTCCATGGCTCATGTAGGTTGGGCTAGGTGGGTCTAGCTTGGTTTCTAGGGCATAATTGTTTACTATGGTAACCATCATTTGGTCAATTTCAAGTGGTTTACCCAATTTAAGAGTTTTGGTTCAAAATTGGGGTTTTGGTTTGGATTTGAATCTAGGTTGGGTTTGGGTTAGGATTTGGGTCAAGTGATTGATCAAATGGTCTTGGATAATTGTCATGAGGAGTTTGGAAAAGGAATTGGGTGGATTTGAATTAATTGGGATGTTCAGTTTAAATGGATTTTGAATTTGGGTCAATTTGGGGCATTTGGGCAAGATTTGGGATTTAGGCTTTAAATTGGCTTCAACTGTGTGGTAATTTAGTTTCAAATAAGCTTGAGCATGATGAAATTTGATTATGATTAAAATTGGAGACATTGGATTGATCATGAAGTTGAAATTGATCAGTTTTGGCGATATGGCCAAATTCGGAATTTTTTTAATTAGGCTTGAAATTTGAGTATGAGACTGGGTTCAATTGAGCCTTAATTTGGTTTTGATTGGGATTAAACATGGTGAATTTTTATTTAGAATTGAAATTAGGGAAGTTTTGAATCAATTTTGTGGAAATTAGGGTGATTTGAGCATTTTTTGCCTTAAAGAGAAAAATTGGGACTTCGGTCAAAATTGGTTAAATTGGATTTTATAAGTGGTCAAGATTGGTTTTGAAAATGTTTGGAATGATTTTGGAGATTTTGGGAATTTTTGGGCCACCAAGGGCATTTTGGTAATTTTTGGGTTATTTATGGAATTTTGAAAATTTTGGAATGTTTTGGGTAATTTGAGTGGTTTAAAAGGGTTTGAGATGATTTTTGGACAAAATTTGGTAATTTGGGTAATTTTTGAAAATTTAGGGTTTGAAGGGTAATTTGGTAATTTTGAGAAAGTTTGGGGGCAAAAGGCTAAATTGGGTATTTAGGTAGGATGAGATCGGATGAGATCAGTTGAGTATGCTAATCATAAAATTAGCCCTTTTTCATCCATGAGACCAAGGGAGCTCCCATTATGGATCCTCCATGTGTTGGTCTTAGCCAAAACTAGCCTAGAGCTAAGGGTTTAGGGGACCTCCACATGAGTTTCCAAAAGAGTGAGGGATCAAACTAAGCCTGTTTAGTTAAGGGTTTTAGGTTGTGAGTGAAGGTGAGGGTTACTAAGTGTGTATGTGTGCAATAATGAGCAAGAACACACCACCTAGAGCTAACCCTAAAGCCAGACAGTCCTATGGGGACCCTTCTTGAGCTCCCCCATATTGGCTCCACCTACTATGCTGAGATTAGAGCCAACATGTGGAACTTCAAGATTAGAAAATAAGAGTTTTAAAATTTTAAATTGTAAGTGTTCCCTTACTATTCATCTACGAATAATCAACAAGAAAGTCCTATAGCTAGATCCTTGGTTTCTAAGCGAGAGACTAGACCCAACCAAAAGTGAGGTCAACAAATGAACCCCAAATAGGTGTGGTGTGCAGGGCAAGCACACCACACGTATTTATGTTGAATGAAGGGATCAACAAACCAACACAAGTACCTAAGCCAACAAGCTCATATAAGAGAAAAAAGAAAACAAAAAAGGTTTCCACTGGGGAGTAGACAGGGACTCCCATTGGGGTTCATAAGGTGGATTTCTGGAGCCAAATGTGAAGTGTATCAATGGTCGTGACGAAGCTCTAATTCAATTTTAAACAAAAGATTTTAAATTTTAATTAAAAATTAATCTGATTTTGATTTCAATAAAATTTTGAGAATTAATGATCTGTGAAGAAACCAGATCGAGGAGAAGGGGTGCTACATTAGGAAGGAAAGCTCTAGGACTCATATCCAACACAAGAGGTAATGAAAGGGAATTTCAAAATTTTTCTACATTGAGAAGGAAAGCTCAAGGACTCGCATCCAACTCAAGAGTTAGCGAAGGCTGTCATAATAGAAAAAAAAGATCTGGGACTTAAATCTAACCTAAGAGGTGACAAAGAGGGAGTAGAACTGAGGCCTTTCCCGATGGAGTAGAATGAGGGTCTACAATCCCGAGTGTTGAGATGGGAGTAGGACGGAGGCCTACAATCTCGAGGGAGTAGAATGGAGGTCTATAATCCAGAGTGCAGAGGTGGGAGAATGATGGAGGAATACAATTCTGATGGAGTAGAACAGAGGTTTACAATCTTAAGTGTTGAGATGAGAGTAGGATGAAGGTCCATAATCACGAGGGACTAGAACAAAGGTCTACAATCCCGAGTGCTGAGGTGGGAGTAGGACGGAGGCCTACAATCCTGAGAGACTAAAAAAGGTCTACAATCTTGAGTGCTGAGGTGGGAGTAGGATGGAGGCCTAAAATCCCAAGGAAGTAGAATGGAGGTCTACAATCTCAAGTGTTGAGGTGGGAGTATGACGGAGGCCTAAAATCTCGAGGGAGTAGAACAAAGTTCTACAATCACGAGTGTCGAGGTGGGAGTAGGATGGAGTCCTACAATGCCGAGGGAGTATAATGGAGGTCCAAAATCCTGATTGCTAAGGTGGGAGTTGGACAGTCGCCTACATTCCCGAGGTAGTAGAATGAGGGCCTATAATCTCGAATGTTGAGGGGGGAGTAGGATGGAGGCATACAATATCGAGGGAGTAGAATAGAGGTTTACAATCTCGAGTGTTGAAGTAGGGAAGGCCTAAAATCTTGAGGGAGTAGAAAGGAGATCTATAATCCCGAGTGTTGAGGAGGGAGTAGGAAGGAGTCCTATAATCCTTAGGGAGTATAACAGAGGTCCTCAATTCAGAGAGATGAGATGGGAGTAGGGCAGAGACCTACAATCCTGAGGGAGTAGAATAGAGGTCCACAATCCCGAGTGCTGAGATGGGATTAGGATGGAGGCCTATAATCCCAAAGGAGTAGAACAGAGCTCTATAACACCGATTACTAAGGTGGGAGTAAGATGGAGGCCTACAATCTTAAGAGGGTAGCATGGAAGTCTATAATCACGAGTTCTGAGGTAGAAGTAGGATGGAGCCCTACAATCCCAAGGGAGTAGAATGGAGGTCTACAATCCTGAGTGCTGAGGTGGGAGCAGGATGGAGGCCAACAATCCTGAGGTAGTAGGATGAAGGTCTAAAATCCTGAGTGTTGAGGAGGGAGTAGGATGGAGGCCTTTAATTCTGAAGGAGTAGAACAGAGTTCCATAATTTTGAGTGCTAAGATAGGAGTAGGATGGAGGCCTATAGTCCTGAGGGAGTAGAATGGTGGTCCACAATCCCTAGTGTTGAGATGGTGTTAGGATGGAGGCCTACAATCCCAAGGGAATACAATGGAGGTCTATAATTTTTAGTACTAAGGTGGGAGTAGGACTGGAGCATAGAACTCTGAGGGAATAGAATGGAGGTTTTCAATCCTGAGTGCTTAGGTGGTAGTATGATGAAGGCCTACAATCCCGAGGGAGTATAACATAGGTCTACAACTTCGAGTGCTAAGGTGGCAGTAGGATGGAGGCCTACAATCCCGACAGAGTAGGACGAAGGTCTATAATCCTGAGTTCTAAAAAGGGAGAAGGATGGAGTCGTGCAATCCTAAGGGAGTAGAACAGAGGTCTACAATTTGTAGTATTGATGTGGGAGTAGGATTGAGGCCTACAACCTTGAGGGAGTAGAATGGAGGTCTACAATCCTGAGTGTTGAGGTGGGAGTAGGACGGAGGCCTACAATCCAGATGGAGTAGAATGGAGGGCTACAATCTTGAGCGTTGATGTGGGAGTAGGACGAAGGGCTACAATCTCAAGGGAGAAGAATAGAGGTCTACAATCTTGAGGGAGAGAATGGGAGTAGGACAAAGGTTTACAATCCCGAGGGTGTAGAAGGGAGGCCTACAATACCAAATGTTGAGATGGGAGTAGGACGGAGGCCTACAATCCCGAGTGAGTAGAAGGAAGGTCTACAATTATGAATGTTGAGGTGGGATTAGGATGAAGGCCTACAATCTTGAGGGAGTAGAATGAAGGTCTACAATCCTGAGTGTTGATGTGGGAGTAGGACTGAGATATACAATCCCTAGTGTTCAGGTAAGAGTAGGACAGAGGCCTATAATCTCAAGGGAGTAGAATAGAGGTCTATAATCCTAAGTGCTGAGGTGGGAGTAGGATGAAGGACTATAATCTTGAGCGAGTAGAATAGAAGTCTACATTCCCGAGTGCTAAGGTGGGAGTTGGACGGAGGCCTAGAATCCCGATGGAGTAGAACGGAGGTCTACAATCCCAAGTGCAGAGGAGGTTGTGTTAATTTTAGAGATTGTGGAGGATTTTTTGAAGTGCGGAGAATGTGTAATGTGCGTGAAGAACACTGAATGTGAGAGATGCGTGAAGAATTTGTTTATCATTTCTTATCTTTAAATCTGATTTTCTTTAATTAACTTTTTTAGTTTTGTATTTTACTTATATCATTAAAGTTTCTTTGTATTAATATTTATTCATTATAATTTAGGACCATCGCGTGGTCATGCGGCTTCTCATCAATCACATAGAAAGACAATTCACAACAAATACTCTGAAATTCAAAAACTTCATTAATTCTTCTCCAAATCATTTACTACAACTGATCACGTGCTAAAACCACCCAAAATAACATGCTGAGTACATCCATGTAGAAATTATAGTATCACATATCATATCTTCTCTGCTCTGATGCAGTGCAAAAGTAACAAGTTTATGTCTATCCCCTGAGGCAAGCTTGTGATCAAGCTAACCTTCTATGCCACACTTTGGGATAAGAGTCCTTTTGCGTATACTTAGAGGTACAACTATCTCACAGCTCATACGGGCGTAGCTCCTGCAACTCTAGATCTGGTTGGAATCTTATGATATTTTGTTGTCATCCATTCTTCTTAATGTGACTGAGATTCTACGGTGTGGCACTCCAGAAATGCAATGCTTTGCCAAGTCTGCTCCATTCCCTTTTAAAATCAATACTGGTCCAATTGGTAATGGAATCTCAACCGATCCTCAAAACTTTCTAGGACTGAAAATTTCTATCTCCCTCCCAAACTGGATTTTGCGTTTTCGCATAAATGAAATTGTACAAAATGGTCTGATGAAGTCATGATGATTGATGTTAGGAGCTATGCAGTCTCCTTCTTCAGAAATATTGATGATGAAATTATTTAGAATACAATCCGTAGGTAGTATACTCCACCTCACCATCCTTTTGATGAGCTTTTTATTATGGAAGACATAAGATCCACCTCGTCATATCTCATAATGCCGGGGGGTTCCCTTGCCTGTACTTAACAAAGTTATAACAACATCCACACATAATGGTGATCATGCTCTTTCCATGCATCAACTTTTGCATATCAAAATATATCTTTCTTTTCAAAAACCTACCCAGCCTCTATCCCTCAAATCAAAAATATAGTTGAGGATTCTTCTGTCATCATTCTCTGAGAATACTCCAGTTCCTCTAGGATACTGCAAGTCTTAGTTTAGCGTTATCTTCTACTATAATACGATTGGTGATGACAACTCTGAGAGACGGTAGCTTAACCTCGAATGGAAGTACGGTGTCGGACCCGTACACGAGTGCATACGATGTACATTGAGTAGGAGTTTTGAATGTTGTTCGGTAGGCCCACAAAGCTCTAACAACTTCTTGTGCCAACCTTTCTTATTCTCATCCAATATTTTCTTTAAAATTTACACAAGCATCTTATTGAAGGCCTACAGACCGTTCACTTTGGGATAGTAAATTATAGAATACATCCAATTTATCTCATGTCGTTTGATAAAATTGTTGATATTGAAAGCTCTTGTTACTTGAAAATTACTCTGCGTGGAACAACAAAACGGTAGACAATCAGACTCTTGAAAAACTTAAGATCGTGCACTGTAACCTCTTGTTACAGCACTGCGTCTATCCACTTAGAGAAGTAATATGTTGCCACAAGAATAAATATGTGTCCCTTTAAAGATGAAGTGTCTATCAAACCCACTATATCCATGCCCGAACACTCGAATGACAATGAAACAATGGTCGGGTGTAGTACATTAGGCGGTATGTGTAAGACCACTCCATGCACTTGACATATGTTACACTTTCTAGCTATATGCATGCAATCTATCAACATCACTTGCCAATAATATCTAAGTCTCTTAATTTTCATCTTCATCTTTGACCCTGATTGGTGAGCTCCACACAATCCAGCGTGTACTTCCTTGACAATATCATGTGCTTTCGCTCTGCTTAGACATCTCATCCACATCTGATCGAATGAACTAATATAAAATTTTTTTCCCACCAAAGCATATGACATAGCTCTTCTCCTGACGTGATATGTTGTTGACTTGTCATCTGACAACTTTCCTGTTTGAAAATATTATATTAATGATATGCGCCAATCTATAGTAAGGTTTGTTACTGTAGCTATAATCTCTTCTTTCTTTCCATGCTTGTGTAGGTTGTCGAGGTCAATCTTTGATAGAACTTGACATCCCTATACTGTAATATCAATAGAATCCTCTGGTAGACATGCCAATTCCTTAACGAACTTGGCTAAAGCATCGACAAGAGCGTTATCTCACCGAGGAATCATATATAGTGCCACCTTCGAAATTTGTTCTAATAACTTCATTTCGTACTGGTGGTGTTTTGCTAGTCTTAGCTTCAGAATCCTGTATTATCTGCGAACTTGCAGAATCACGAGTTGTGAATCGCTATAGATGCAAAGTCAATTATGTCCATTGATATTGCTAATTCTAATCTAGTGATCATGGCTTCATACTCTGCTTCATTGTTGGTACTTGGCTCTATCAGGTGGTAAGAAAACCTTAACATTCCCTGATCTCGTGTGACAAAAGTCAGACCAATCCTTGATTTACCTGGTATAATGGTTTATAATTTTTTATCCTTTCTTACTGACGAAGCTCCATCGAAATACATTTCCCAATGTCTGGCACTGGAAGATTCTATTAGTAGTTTGTGCTCATCTGGTAAATCATCGTTGAGAGGGGACCCATCTGGAAGTGGGTTTCCTGCAAAAAATATTTGCTAAAATCTGTCTGTTGATAGCGCGAAGGTGTACGAAAGTTATGCCAAATTGTAATAAAATTATCAACCACCTTGTTAAACATCCGAAAAGTGTTGATCGGGTCATCAGATATTGCAACAGATTAACTTTTGAAATTAGAATTAGGGTGACCTTATGAGAATAATGCCTGAGCTTTTAGGTGGCAAAAATTAAAGCTAGACAATGCCAAAAATTAAAGCTAGACAATGCTAGACAATGCTTCTCAATAGGAGGATACTTTACTTTCAATAACATTACACATTGACTCAAATAGTAGAGTGCATTTTCCTTACCCTCGTCATTGACCTAATTTAGCAGGGCTCCGAGAGAGTGGTCTAATGCCGCGGTATAAAGTATTAACGGTTTTCTTGTGATATGGGCTGCCAAAATAGGAGGTGTTCTTAAGTACTGCTTAATAGCCTCAAAGGCCCATTGGCATTTCTCTTCCCAAAAAAATTTAGGATCCTTTTTAATTAATGTCGAGAAGGGCTGACACCTACTTGACCAATTAGATATAAAGGTTCTCAGGTATGCCAATTTACCTTAAAAAATCATAAATTTTTTAAGGTTTTGGGATGTGGCATTTCTAAGATAGCGTTAATCTTATCTGGGATGATCTCAATTCACCAATGACGTACAATGAATCCTAGAAATTTCTTGGAGGTAACACCGAAGGCACACTTTATGGGATTCATCTTAAGATTATATTGTTGTAATCATGTACATATGATCCTCAAATCATACAGGTGGTTTATTCACTGCCTGCTTTTGATGACAAAATCATCCACGAAGCACTCCACCTGGTTGTGGATGAGGTCATCAAAGATATTTGTAGCTTGTTGATATAGTTCTCTTGTGTTCTTCAATCCAAACGACATCACTGTGTAACAAAAGATTCCAACTGGTGTTCTAAAGGATGTAAGTGCTACATCTTTTTGAGCCATCTTGATCTGATTGTATTCCGCGATCCGTACATAAAGGAGAAAATGACATGTGTCGGCGCGATGTCCACCATCAACTCCGGTATAGATAACAAAAACTCAACCTTTGGACACACTTTGCTCAAGTTTTTGAAGTTGACACATACTTTTTTACCTCATTTTTGGTTGAGGTCTAGTCTTTCTTCCTTGGAAATATAGGATCTAGTAATAGGACTTTCTTGTTGACTATTCCTAGAAGACGAGTGATGGTACCCTCTCCAATAGAAATTCTAAACTCTTCTTTTCTCATTTTGAAGTTCCACATGTTGGCTCTAACCTCTAGCACTTATTAGGTGGAGCCAATATGGGAGTGCTCAAGAGGGATTCCCCATAGGACTGTCTAACCTTAGAGATGACCCTGGGTGATGTGGCTTGGTCTAGCTCACACTTGCTCTTTGCACTGCCACCTGAAACCTTGAACCCTAGCCTACACATGTCTAGTTTGGTTCCCTTGCCTCTTTGGAGAACCCATGTGAGTGGTCCCCCAAACCCTTAGTCCTTGGCCAGGGTGGATAAGACCGGCATATGGAGAATCCAAAGTAGGGTTTCCTTGGTCTCATGGCATCACGATAGTAATTCTATGATATTAACATTTGAATCAAACCTCAAACTTACCCAATTACCCAATTTTGGCCTTTTAGCCCTATATTTTCCCATAATTACCAGATTTCCCTGGCACCCGAAAATTCTAAAGCTGGTCAAAATTCCTCAATTTTGTTCAGAAATCATTTCAAATCATTTCATGCCATCCAAATTACCCAAAACACCCCAAAATTTTTAAAATCCCCCTAAATTTTCCAAAAATACCAAAAATTATCCCAAAATCTCCAAAATCAAATCAAATATCCCCAAAATCAATTTGAACCAGTACATTGAGCCCAATTTGGCCAAATTGAACAACTTTGACCAAAATCCCAATTTTGCCCTTAAATACATAAAGTCTCCAAATCACCCCAATTTGCGCCCAATTGATCTCAAAACTTCTCAATTTCGATCCTAAAGTCAAACCCATCATGTCCTAATCCAATTGAAATCAAATTCAAGCCCAATTAAACAAAATTCCAAACTTCAAATCCAAGCCCAAGTGAATTGCCTCAAATTGATCCAAAGTCCAAAAATCCCCAAATTAAACTTCATGATCTATCAAATGCCTCAATTTTAAATTTACATCAAATTCTAGCACGTATAAATTCAATTTCTATTGAACCCAAATCCATTTAATTGGTCCATGATAAATTTCCAAATTCAAATCCATCATGAATATTTAAAAGCCAATTCCATAAAATTTTAAAAGCTTAAATTGAGCTCACATGACATAATTTCAATCTTTCATCATCCAATGGCATCCAAAATCACTTTACCATGGCATCATACTAAATTTCCCCATGCATACATGGCACTTTACAAAAATTGGGCATGTGGACTTTTTTCTTTAAAAATCCATAAAATCAAAATTTCCTTTTGCATGAAACCTTCCCATGATCCCATACTTATCATGGCATGACTCATGGAGCCTTCCATGGGCATCCTAAAGTCAATTTTTGCCAAAAATGGCATGAGGTGGTGACCACTCCCCTCTCCCTCCTTCACTCCAACTTTCCTTCTTCATGCAATAATTAAACCCTTGCCCCATGCCCAAGCCAGCAACTTGACCTCACTCAAACCTTCTATGAGGTCAGTCCAAGCACCCTCACCATGAGGGAACTAAACCCAACCTATGGACCATGGGGTTAGACCCAACCTAGCCCAACTTACCCAAACATCACTTTCCTCTTGGGTATTCAGCCTGGAGCCACCATTGAAACCAAATTGATTGCACCACTCAACGTTCCTAGCCTCTTTGAGCCCAAAAGTGAGACTCTGACCAGCCACCACCTCATTTGTCGGAAAACACCTAGACTGAGGACAACCAAATGGCCAAAACCTTACATTAAACCCCCTGAGCTGACAAAGCCCTATTGATCATCACAACGTTTCTTTCCTCCACCTAAGCTCCAACCTTGTCACAATGGCATGCCCTAGTAGAAGCCATGGCCATGGCTATAAAGAGAGCACCATCCATGAATAGGAAATGAAGATGCACAAAACCCTAGGGAAATGATTCCAATATTCTTTTTTATATGTAGAATTTAAGAAGCTGACACCACTACTTAAAGAATTTAATCCCCAATAATGACCCTGAAAACTTGATCCCAAGCAAAGTAAGATTCCAAGTATATTTCGAGGGACTCTACGCAAGTATATGTATCATTATCAAGTAATATAGAGCTTTCTAATTAATCCCCGAATATCGATCCCATGAAGATCGAGGTTAATCATGGTGACTTTCAAGAGAAATTCTAGTTTAGAATAACACGCCCTAGCTTGGAAGGTCGATATAAGTTTGGTTTTTATTTTATTCTACAATTATCACTACAATACTAATTCTACTTATAAATTAAAATACTTAGTGAAAATCAAAATGTGGGGTTTTTAATATATTAAAAGTACTCTTCCTTATGCAATAAAAATAGTTGCAATCCTTATGCAATAAAAATAGTGACATGTGTAAAAGTAAAACAAGTAGTGAGAGTGATTGTGGCAAATAGGAGAAATTATATTCTTTACCCTTACTAGAGATGTTATAAAGAACATTGGTTAATCTAAAGTTTGAATAGTTTTGAAGACGGGCTAGGCAGGGAAGATACTAGCTCTCACTCTAGAGTTCCCTCTTATCCCTCCACTTGGAGGCTAACATCTCGCATCATAACCTAAAACAATAGACCAAATTAGGGGCTTTAGCCTATGAATTTAAAGTACTCTAATTCTACATCCTTTAAGGATTATTTTCCTATTTATTTGCACATAACTATATGGACTATATTCTCATCCATACAATCTCATGTGATTCTACCACAGTTGATTGAGACAATACCATCCCGGATCTTACATGTTCTCACAACTGATTTTAACATTAAAGTTAATTAAATTTACATGTAAATTAAGAACAAAGTAAAATCATATTAATATATTCTCACTCTACTGAATTCTATATCCTACACATGCATACTAATTCATTACAAGTGGGAAGAGTAAAGAAAACTATTCACTACACATGGAGAAATAACAAGACTTTGAAAACATACAAATAAAGTAATAAATTCAAATCAAAATATAATGAAAATAATTATCTATGATAGAAATCAAACTCTCCTTGTATAGAAAAGCAATCTCTCTACAATCCTCTCTAAGAATAAAGTGAAAAGAAAAGAAGAAATCTCTCACTCTCTCTCTCTTTCTCTCTCACCTTTCCACCTTGCTTGGGGCTCACGCCCAAGCCTTATTCTCTTCTTTTCCAAGGCTTCTTCTCATCTTTCAATTATTTTAAGAGTCTAAAAGTTGTTTTAAAAAAATTTCCAAGACTTTTTTTATAATTTCTCAAGAGATTCTTAAGTGTCTCTTCAGAACCATCCAGATTCAATGAATCTTCCAAATGGTGCTTGAAGTGCCTCTTCAAAACTCCATATAACCACCCCAAATTCTTCTAGAAAGTCCCTTTTCTCATTTCCAACAAATTTCCCAATAAAATTTCCCAATAGATAACAAATTTCCCAATAGATGCAGTAAGCACAAACTCAAAAATCATCCAAATTTGATGTATATTCTAGAAAATATGTTGAAAACCGTCACCGGCGCTTAAGTGCCCAAAAAATGTTGAAAACCATCACCGGCGCCTAAGCGCCACTTTTTGGGGGCTTAAGCGCCCCCTATCTATCTATTGGTGCCTAAGCACCATTTTTGGCACTTAACCACCGGTCATAGGCACTTAAGTGTCTGGTTTAGGTGCCCTAGTCTCTGGTGTGCCCCGGTTCGACCCGATTTTCTCTGGTTTGCTCCGTTTTGGTCCATTTTTGTTCCTATTGCTCTAATCACTCCAAATTCTTCAATTTTATTTACCTACAACCAAAAATATAAGAAAAAATACCCTTAAAGTGCAATATAATTTTAAAATGAAGTATGAAAAATAATATATTTTTAGGCGTATTAAAATCCCCCAAACTTAAACATTGCTTGTCCTCAAGTAATACTACATCTTTAAAATCATTTATGTAGATTAGAGTTAATGGGTCATCCCTTAGAATTGTTAAAATTTTTTTCTAAAAATGTGATATTTCAAATTAGAAGAACTTCTTGTGAATCAGACTAGCCCGGGGTCTAAAATATTTATCATCAAACTTTGAAATTTTTTTTCTTATCTAGTTTAGAAATATATGCAGATTTTTCAAACTTTGGATCCTATGAAATTTAGTTTCTAGACTTAAGAACTCTCTTAAAAATAATTTTTACTAATATAATTATATAAAGCAAGTTTAGGATTTTTCTAAGTTCTTTACTCTAGAAAGGCATAAGTGAAACCAATTTTTGATTAGGACTTCTCAAGCTTCTCCTCACTTTATTCTTTTTTTTCTTTCAGGATCTTTTTGATCCATTATTTTTTTTTCTTTTTTTTGTGTATGTGAGTATTACTATATCTAGAGAAGTCCTTAAATAATTTTGAATTTCACTATCATTTTTAAAATAATAATCAAGGATTACCATTACTTGTCCTCAAGTAATACTACATTTTTAAAATAATTTATGTAGATTAGAGTTACTGGGTCATCCCTTAGAATTGTTAAAATTTTGTTCTAAAAATGTGATATTTCAAATTAGAGGAACTTTTTGTGAATCAGACTAGCCCAGGTCTAAAATATTTATCATCAAACTTAGAAATTTGTTTTTCTATCTAGTTCAGAAATATTGTAGATTTTTAAAACTTCGGATCCTATCAACTTTACTTTCTAGAATTAAGAACTCTCTTAAAAATAATTTTTACTAATATAAATATATAAAGCAAGCTTAGGATTGTTCTAAGTTCCTTACTCTAGAAAGGCTCAAGTGAAACCAATTTTTGATTAAGACTTCTCATGCTTCTCCTCACTTTATTCTTTTTTTCTTTCGGGATCTTTTTGATCTATTATTTTTTTTTCTTTTTTTTGTATGTGAGGATTACTATAGCTAGAGAAGTCCTTAAATAATTTTGAATTCCACTATCCTTTTCTAAAGTTAAAACTTATTACTTTCTTTCACTTGAAAAGATGTATATTTTTTTTAAGAAAAATACTTTCTAAGAGAGCCTTAAATGTTTGAAAATAAGAATTCTAAGAATCCTTAATTTTTCAAAAAATATAATTTTTCCTACTAAAGATAGTTATTCATTTTTCCAAGTTCTCAACTAAATATCCTTAACTCTTGGTTCACCCTTTTCACTAAAAATATCAACTAAGTTTTCCTACCCCATTTCTATATTTAAAATTTTAACATCCTTAAGATGACTCCGCATAACAATAATCATTAAAAATAAAATTAAATTTTATTTATAATAATTTTGAAAATAATTAAGGTTTAAATTTGAAACATTTTTCTTCCCCCCCCCCCCAAATTCCCCGAAATTTAAGCTCAAACATGTGTATCGATGAAGTACAAAAATATGTGGCAGAGAAAGATCACTTTTACAATTTAGTACATATCCTACAAAAATATCAAAAAATAACACATGGTAGAGTATTGCAGTAGAATTTAAATCTACCCTAAACATGCTTGACATAACATTATAAAGAAATTTTAAATAATAGAACAGGTACAAACTGAAGATTAAATAGTAACACATTTTAAACTTCATAAAACTTCATAAAGGAATAACACATTTTAAACTTCATAAAGGAATTGGTGGATGCTAACAAGTTTAAAATATTGAGATAAGTTTTTTCATCTATAAAAACTTACAAAACTTAACTTACAAACATAGACACACAAAATCCAATACATAGATTCACAAATTCATAAACAAAAAATGACTGAGGTTAATTTGATTTCCTCTCTACTCACATTTCCCCTCCTTACTTTCAATTTCTAATGAAAGAATTTACACTAATAAAGTGGTGGTTGTATTATAAAATCTTGTATCATTATCACCCATGAACTAGAATTACGTCATGTGTCACAAATTTCAGGGTTACTCTAAGTCTAAGGTATACACAATCTGGTAAATATAGTGCAGTTCATCCAAATGTTGTTCATTAAGTAAGTTCATGACTATACCTGGTGAAGAAAAAGCCAAACAGAGGAAGTAATAGAGGTTACATGGAGTGTCTGAAGTCCGAACACTACATGATTCAAGGTAATTCTCAGCTTCGGTCAAGAACTAAGTCGTAACAGACTCGTCAACCTGCTACTACCAAAAATCATATACAAATATAGTCATGACAAAGGAATTACCTCTCAAAATTAATCCAATCCACTCTTACACATCAAATACAGATCAAAGTCCAACATCTCTCTATTATCCAATCCAACATAACAAAAATCACAATAAACAAATAACAAAGATAACTATGAGATAATAGAGAGATGTTGGCTTCTATGGTGAATCCTAAACAAGTGTATCAAATTCTTAAGGTCCCAGTCACTCCACAGAAACTACATGATTCAAGTTTGGTTTTGGTTTTATCCTACAATTATCACTACAATAATACTTCAACTTATAATTTAAAATACTTAATGAAAATCAAAAAGTGGGATTTTTAATATATTATAAGTACTCTTCCTCATGGAAAGAAAGTAGTGACATGTGTAAAAGTAAAACAAGTAGTGAGAGAGATTATGACAAATAGGAGCAATTATATTCTTTACCCTTACTAGAGAATTTATAAAGAAAATTGGTCAATCTAAAGTTTTAATAGTTTTGAAGGTGGGCTTGACAGGGAAGACACTAGCTCTCACTCTAGAGTTCCCTCTTATCCCTCCACCTGGAGGCTAATATCTCACATCAAAACCTAAAACAATAGACCAAATTAGCAATAGACCAAATTAATAGACCAAATTAGGGGCTTTAGCCAATGAATCTAAAGTTCTCTACTTATACACCCTTTAAATATTATTTCCCTATTTATTTGCACTTAACTATATGGGCTACATGCTCATCCATACAATCTCATGTGATTCTACTACAGTTGATTGAGATACAGTCTCATGTGATTCTACCACAGTTGATTAAGACAATATCATCCAGGAACTTACATGCTCTCACAAGAGATTTTAACATGCAACTTGATCAAGTTTACATGTAAATGAAGAACAAAGTAAAATCATCATAATATATTCTCACTCTACTTGATCTTATATCCTACACATGAATACTAATTCATTACAAGAGGGAAGAGTAAGTAAAACTACTCACTACACATGGATAAACAACAAGAAATTTTCATTAAAGAAGACTTTGAAAACATACAAAAAAAGTGCTAAATTCAAATCAAAATACAATGAAAATACTTATCTCTGATAGAAATAAAACTCTCCTTGTATAGCAAAAGCAATCTCCTTACAATCCTCTCCAAGAATAAAGTGAAAAGAAAAGAAGAAATCTCTCACTCTCTCTCTTTCTCTCTCACCTTGCCGCCCCGCTTGGGGCTCACGCCCAAGCCTTCTTCTCTTTTTCACCAAGTTTTATTCTCCTCTTTTAATTAATTAAAGAGTCTAAGAGTTGTTTTAAGAATATTTCCAAGCTTTTTTTTATAATTTCCCAAGAGATGCTTAAGTGTTTCTTCAAAATTGTCCAGATTCAATGAATTCTCCAAATGATGCCTGAAGTGCTACTTACAAAATCCATATAACTGCCCTAAATTCTTATAAAAAGTCCCTTTTCTCATTTCCAATGAATTCCCCAAGAGATGCATGAACCAAAGCTTTAAAAATCGTCCAAATCTGACGTATACTCTAGAAGATATGTTGAAAACCGTCACCGGCGCCTTAACGCCATTTTTTGGGCGCTTAATCGCCCCCCTCTCTATCTGGTGGAACCAAAGCACCATTTTGGGCACTTAAGCACCGGGAACAAGCACTTAAGTGTCCAGTTTAGGTCCCCTTAGCTCCGGTGAGCTCCGGTGTGCCCCGGTTTGTGCCCCGGTTCGACTCAATTTGCTCCGGTTTGCTCCGTTTTGGTCCATTTTTGTTCCTTTTGCTCTAATCACTCCAAATTCTTCAAATTGATGTACCAAAAACCAAAAACACAACAAAACATACCTTGAAAGTGCAATTTTATTATAAAATAAAGTATGAAAAATAGTACATTTTTAGGCGTATCAGGAAACTCTGCCAAATTGTCTCCAGATCTTCTCCAAGACTCCCTGAATGTAAGCCCACTGCTTCAGGCCACCCATAGCCACTGTCTTAAGCTAATTTCTCCACCCAATTCTCAGGAAAAACTAGGGCATATTTCACCAGTCCACCAAACTCAACATTGAGTTGCTCCTCACCATCCCCTGGCCAAAAAAAGAAATTCCCCCTGAAAGCCCCATCTTACAGCTGCCCTAACATAGCTCAAGACCAAGGTCCCAAATCAGTTTGATCGAATTCATACTTGGGTAATTTACCAGAGCTCAACAATGCTTCCAAGGGGTTTTTAGGACTCTTCTAAAGCTTCCGCAATCATCTGATTGAGGTCAAGCCTCTCAGACAAAGGTACTAAACTCTTCCCCAAAACCAAGCTCATTTTTGGCTTTTATGGGAATACACTTGAATTCATAGGCATGTAACCATATGGATATCTTCGCCTAGGTTAGATGCATGTGTAGGAATAATCCACACTTAATTTTGTTGAGAATTGAGTGAGATCAAAGTGATTGAGTGTGGATGGCTGTTGGGTTAGGAAGATCGGAGATGATGAACTGATGTCGTCCATTTCCAAATTTATTTGGTGGTCAGTCGAGATGGCGTCGGACAACGGAACGAAGCAATAAAGGCTTGTCGCATGGCTACCTAGTCGGATAGTAACATTTAATGGGAGTGTGACACGCGGAGTTTGGAGAATCCTATGTTGACGCGGCGACTGAGTTGAATAAGTAGAAAAATATGAATTTTGATTTATTTTAATGCCTAGAACATAGTAAATTCTTACCTTTGCATAGAAGAATCATAAAAATTAAAAAAAAAAAATACCCTGTTGATTAGTGAATAGAGGAGAACAAAGTGGAATAAAAATTAAAATTATTTGACTTATATTTTATTTTTAATTAAATAGCCTTTATAATCTTTTAATTTTATTTAAATAAATATTAATCACCATAGCATGATTTTTTTAGGGTTTAAACTTCTTGTCCTTAGGTGTGTTCTCTGTTTTTTTCAAAGTCAAAGAACACCTTTAAGTGTGGAAGCCCTAATTTTCAAAATAAATCACCTTTGTTTATTTAAAATATTATGAAAATTAAAATATAAATCAAAAAAATACAAAACTTGTTTTGGTAAATTCACTATGATCCAATGAAAAATATAAACTAAGTTTTAATATTTCTATAAATTACTATAGTTAATTAAATCCTAAAAACTCACTAAAATTAAAATAACTAAAATGATATTAAAAAATTAACAAAAATCACCCCACATTGTAACAAATAGTCACATTAACTCTCTGTAAAAATTTGACATCATTTTGAATTAATTTACTCAATAAACTTGATTTCCCAAGTTAAATTTGATATTTGCATTAAAATAATTATATAAATTAAATTAAAAGTCAAACTATTATAAAAAGTGTTTTTTTTAGTTCCTTGTGACCAGAGACACTTAAGAAAGATAAAATAGAAATTAGAATAAATATTTGATTTTTAAGGTATATTTTAAACATTAAATAATTAAAATAATTAAAAAAATGATAAAAATCACTAAAATTAAAAAAGGCATCAAAATGTCACAATTGGTTTGTTGATCACTCGGGAGCAATTAAAATATTTTTTTCATAATTTTCTAAATAAAGTTATAAATTTTTAAGGGCTTAAATATGAATTTTTTATAATTTTGCACTAAAATAATTACAATAAATAAAATATAAATAAAAAAATATCGATTTTGTTTCTTTGGGTTCTATGGACTCATAGACACTTAGTAAAAATATAAAAATTAATTTTCAACTTAAGTAATATTTAATATTTAATTAATACTCAAAATCATTAAATAAATTTAATAATTAAACTAAAACTCTAAAAATCATGCATATAGGTCTTAGTGGTCTTCTGTTCTAGTTGAACCTTCAATAATTTTCCTAAGGACAAATAGTTTGTTTTGTTTGATTAAATGAATTAATTTTAAAAAAATATCTTTTTTTGAGAAAATAATTATTTAGATTAATTTAAATGTTGAAAAATATAAAATTTCAAAGTCATTTAAGTTATATTTAATAAGTTATGAAGTGGGGAACCCTAAGGGCAAAATGGTAATTTTTGAATATTCATGCCTTAATTAAATTTTAGGATTGATTAAGAGTAAATGGGTAATTTTGATCATAATGAACTTTTTTGGATGATTGAAACACAAGAAATTAAATAGTATAAACCAATACCTAACTTTTCTATAATAAAAACGTAATTGTAATTTCCTGCAATTATTATAATTCGGGAGTTAATTAAATTAAATAATTCTGAGTTGAGGGGTTAAATTTTGAAAGATTATAATTCACTGATTTAAAACCCCTAGCTAATGTTCTAGAGTTATTATAATTATTGATAAGGATTTAAAAATACCATATAATTTAACATCCCTAAAAGTCCTGAATTTATCTGCACTTGAGACTTAAGGCCTTAGTAGTGAACTAGACTTAATTTGGACTTGCTTAATGAGGTTTATGAAAGAAGTATAACTAATTTGGAATATTTTTTAAACACTATAAGCCTAGTCTTAATTGTAGGCAGGAAATTCCTAATCACCTAATCTTACCCTCATGGGTACCCATTTATATAACTTTTAAGTGAAACATTAAATGACTAATTAGGTACCCCTCTCATGAGATAATTAAAACATGAAGTTTATTGAGCATAGGGTATTTTGATCATTCAAACCCTAAACTTAACTTTGGACAATTACTTGAACAATATAATAAGTTTAAATGAACTTGGAAGGTTTTAAGGGATTTGAAAGGTTGTTTGATGCTAGGCTCCATACACCTTTACGATCTTTTGGACAATTTTGGAGGACAAATGAACCTATTATACTTTGCTAAAGAAAATCATCCATTAGAACTTCTAGGGAACTATCAGGTTGCAACAAAAAACTTATTAGGGATAGTTTAAACCTTCTTCCCTGTTTTCCTTTCTTGCAATTTTCATTTAAATTTCTACAAAATTATACATATGTTACAAAAGCTAATTATTTAGTGGGAGCAGCGAGAAGATGACAGGAACACTTTTATAGTTTTATTTAATTTTTATCATTTACTTACTGCAATTTACTCTTGCTTTAAAATATTATCCATGCTTGGTTGTAAACCTTAGTTTACCTGCTAAAAAAACAAACCTTTTCAAAACCAACTAACAACTTTTTCAAAATTAAACAAGATTTTCAAAATCAAGATAAAAACAACATTTTCATAACATGTCCTAAATTTACAGGAGTCCCTCAGAGGAGGTAACCCATGGTTGCTAACAAGATCTCCCCGGTTAAAATGAGCTTAACAACTTGTTTAAGCTAAGTAAATTTAAAAGAAAATAGTGGTACCGGAATAAGGGAATTGTGGGATCTTAATCGATGTCTCTCTAATTAACTTTAACCCCCCCACCCCATAATGATTAAATTAGACTTTTCATTTAAACCTTCAAACCTTAGACTTTAAGGACTGTTACTTCGCCAAGGAGCTTGGAGTTAGCGCCGTGGGCAGCACAACAAGGATGCACAGAAGAACAACTTTGAGAGAGCAAAAAAATATACAACAACATGAGGATCTATAACAATAAATCCTTCCTTAGAATTAAACAACAAGTTATAGGATTTTGAGGTTGTCTACCTAGTGCGACATAAATCCTCAGCTCATCTTTAGGCCTTTGTACAATCATGTTGTGCAATTTAAGCCCTAACTTGTTTTAGGATTTTGAGGTTGTTTTTTATCACGACCTAAATACTCATATCTTCCAGTCTATTTGTACGACTGTCCGACACAAATGTAAGCCCTAACTTTTAAAATTGGCAGGATAAAAAATTTAATATTTTTTCACAAAAATTGAAGCCAAACTATAGGATTTCTTGGGAAGTAACTATAGTTCTCCTCAAAATCCATGACATCCCCTAGTTCTTCTTCCTTTTGATTCCAAAATAAAATGTTCCAGTTTTGAGTCATTCCCATTTTAAACCTCTTTGTCCGAGCTTTGAAAAGTCCTACCTTTTGAAATTCTTGAAGGCATGATTTTATGATATAAATCAAGAGTTTTCTTAAGTAACTTCGATCATTTAAGATGTAATTAACTATAGGGGCTTACTAACTATAGGGGAGATGTAATTAACTATAGGGGCTTACCCTTATAGGAAAATTTATGAACCTAACTTAGTTTAAACCCTATCTAATCATCTATAATAGGTAGGATAATTTGTCAGTACATATATAAATTGTTCTTATTCCAAATGGATGTCATAAATCTTTAGTTTAGTTAATCGAGCCTTTCCTAGTGAGTAGTGCATCTATCCTTCGGGAGGTAAATTGCTTGCGGTGTTGTGCTCGATCATTTAAACTATCATTTATTTAAGATCAGTTAAGTCTTGTATGTTTCAAAAATTAAAATGTTACCTTCTTTCAAAATTAAAAATACTTGTTTTTTATGAAAATTAAATTTATATTTATTATTAAACAAAATTAAAACCACACCTTAAAATCACAAAATATAACGGCCAGCAATACTCAAATCTATCCATTTATTTTCTTAACTGGAACAATGTTGGTTAACCATGTGGGGTATTGATCTTCTCGCAAAAAGTTAGTGTCTATTATTTTTTTTCATTTGGGCAATGACTTGTGTTCTATTTTGGAGCTTGTTTTACTGCAGCCATACTGTTCTCCACTCCAAGCCTAGGAGCTGCAACTTCTGAGGATAATCCTTGGATTTCATCATAACTCCAAGAGAAGAAATCTATTAATTCCGATAGTAACTTGAACAAATTTGTATACTCTTTTTTGTTGAGTAGAGAACTTATGAAGGATGGTTGAGGCTACTCCTCAGCCTCGAGGTTAACTTCCTTCAATTCATTGACCGTTGAATTAATTTCTTCTTTGAATTCTGGCAGAGATTCATCTTTTGGAGAGTCTTCAAAATCATCTTCCACATATAGGAAATCCTCTTCTAATTCGCTTGTAACAATCATGCAAAATTTTGAATCATGGACTGGTCCTGTCGTACAAAATTTGAGACCCTCTTTTGAGTTGAGACTTTGACCTTTAATATTCCATAAATTCTAAAAAAGCTGTAGTTTATCTTTTGGCATTTATTTTGACACATATCCCTACTGAATTAATTTTTGTACACAAGGAAAAAAGCAACCAATTAGTATTTCCATTAATTCATTAAAAACATCCTCTTTAAAATTTACATGAGTTTCAAAACTAGTAGGAGGAGAGCATGATAAAACTTGATTGGTTTCAAACCAACACCCCAGACTTCCTTAACCTCTAAACTCTCAATCTTTTGCGGGCGAATCAGAGTAAGATTCGTAGCATGCATGTAGTGGTTGATCCAATCATTCATTGACTCATATTCACTTTTCTCCACATCTTCTAAGGAAATCTCTAACTGTGGTTTCTTCTATTATATCATCATCGTCCCTTCATTGGACTAATCTTTGTCAGAACTTTGATTCTTGTATATGCTGATGGTTGGCCTTGTCTGATCAACAATCATGTTGGTTCTTCCTCATCCACATCCTTAGTCTCAATCTCGGATGCGTGGGCTAAGAGAACCTTGACCAAATCGTTAGAAAAGTGTGGTGGTGGATCGTTGAAGGGGAGTTCAATGATCTTGCTCTTTTGAACCCTTTGAATCTTCCATCTTACTTGGTAAAACTTCACGGCAAAAGACAGTCTTCTTTGGAAGAACATAGTAGGCGGTGTCTTTGTGGATGCCTGCTTCATGAACTAAGAATGGCTGCAAATCCCCTTTGATGTAATACTCTTATCCTTCGTTATAATACTTGATGCATTAATGTAGAGATGATGGAACTGTATTATGCTTGTGAATGCATGGTAGAAAAAGCAAAGTGTTGAATGAAGTTTCCACGTCAATGATATAGAATTTAGCTTTTGTTACTAGCTCTCCAACCATCATTAGCAGTGAAATTTATCCCATAGCTCTCTCTCCCTTTTAGTTAAATCCTCTTAACATCATCTTATCAATGATAAGCTCCTTAGCATCAATGTCCAAGTGCACTAATGTCCGTAGAATCATCAAGTTGAGTGACGCTCGCGGATCTACCAGAACTCTGGAGAGTACGAATCTGCTGATGCTGACAAAAATGTAGAGCGGTCTCTTATGATAGGTAGTACCAAGCAGCAAGTCCCCATTAGTGAAGTTCTCTCCATGTTGTTCCTTTAACGAAAAAACTTCACATAAGGATGTGCTGGCAATTTGAGCTAAGCAAATTTCTAGATCAAGTAGGGTCGTGACCAGAGATTCCCTCATCACCTTTGACAGAATCAGAGCGTCGCAGATGCTTAGTGATCCAGATTGTTTATATGCAACATTATAACAATGTCTCTAACTATATTTTCACTTATTTTTCCTTACTTTACAATAGAGTCAAAACTTGATCCTGAAGAAAATAATAATTTAACTTTTCAATATATATATATATATGGATACTACACAAGTATACGTATCATTATCAAGTAATATATAACTTTTTAATTAAAACCTTAATATCAAACCTAAAGGGAGAATTTGCAATATGCACTTTTGAACAACAGCTTTCTATTCTAAAAATACAATTACTTAAACTACAAAGATTTTTGAAGTATTAAATTTCAAATCTTTTTGGTATTTTTGATATATTTACAGAATAGTAACAATTTCAAAAGATAACTTGAGTTTATGTAAAAAAAAGTACTGAATTTGAAAAATATTTTTCTCCTTATCATGAATCAGTAATAATTATAGAAATTTTGTGTGGAAGTACGCAAATTGTGTTGTGCCAAATAGGGCAATTATATTCATTACCCTTACTAGAGATGCTATAAAGAACACTAGCTAATTTAAGGTATGAATAGTTCTGAAGACCGACTAGGCAAGTTCTTACTCTAGAGTTCCCTCGTTCACTCCACTTGGGGGCTAACATCTCGTATCAGAACCTAAAATAATAAACTAAGTTGGGGGCATTAACCTGTCACTTCAAAGTCTTCTAACTTTACATCCTTCAATGATTATTTCCCTATTTATTTGCACTAAATCATATGAATTACATTCTCATTCATACAACCTCATGTGATTCTTTCCAATTGTTTACTGAGACAATACCATCCTGATTCTTACATGTTCTCACAACAAATTTTAACATCTAGATAGGCCAAATCAAGAAGTAAATGAAGTACTTGGATTTAAATCATCACAACTTCCATCCAAAACTTTAATTACTTATCATCTTAAGCAGAAACATAAAGAAAACTACTCATAATTTATGAAGAAAACAAAACCACACTTTAGTTTAAAAGTAGAAATCTTTGTCAAACCAACAAGAAGTCTCGATTAAAACCAAAAGTAGTTTAAAAACAAAAGATAAAAACTTATCTTAAATCCTTCAGCAAACTCTTGAAGTTCCTTTGAATCTCTTCTCTTTTACAATACTCTTAACTCTCAAAATAAAACTAAAAACAAAATGGATAAATTAAATTTTTGTGTGGTTCCTGAAAATCTCTCCCTTTTCAAGCACTTTTTAGGACTTCAAGAACCCTTTTGAGAACTTTCAAACACCCTTTTCAGAACTTTCAAGCACCTTTTTTTTAAAATTTCTCAAGAGGTGTCTTGGAAACTCTTCAAAATGTGTCCAAATTTGATATATTCTCCAAGGGATGTCTTCTTTTGCAAGTCCTTTAATAATATTTTCGTTCCTAGTGGTCATAACCACCCTCTTCAGCTAATATGTGCCTCAAATACCTCTTCAAAATTTGGCTAAATGAAGAAAACTACCAAATAACTGCCTCTGGTGCTTAAGCGCGATGCCTTTGGCTCTTAACTACGACCTTCTCTGTTTAACCGGCGCTTAAGCACCGGATCTAGCGCTTAGGAGTCAAAACACTTTAGCACAATTTTCACGTATTTGCTCCAAATTTGATCCTTTTTCACTCCTGTTAGTATTTTTCACCTTTTTACTTATACCTGAAAGAAAAATGCACAAATACCTTCCATTAACGCGTAATATCTCAAAAATAGGTATAGGAATGCGTCTAAAATATTATATATTTTAGGTGTATCAAAATCCCCCAAACTTAAAATATTACTTGTCCTCAAGTGACACTTCAATCTTTAAAAACTAAATAAGTATGATATGTATATGAGCTTCTTTAAGAGTTACTAAACTTTAAGAGTTACTATTAGAAATATTGTAGTCCAATTTAGAAAAAATAATTAGTAAATGAGACCAACTTAAAGTTTTAGAAAATTTTAATGTTATGAAATATGAAAATATGAGTTCCTATCTAATTTAGAAATATTGTAGATTTTCCAAATTTAGAATTTAGTTCTTTTATTATCTCTACTTAAAAATTTTTTTTTAGTAATTTTACTTACTATATTGTATTTTTATGCTTACGATTTTCTCAAGTCTTATACTTTAAAAAGTTCAAATGTGGAACCAATTTTTGATTAGGCACTAATCCTCAAGCTTCTCCTCCCTTATTCTTTTCCTTTTTTTTCTTTTTATTTTCTTTTTCTTTTTCTTTTCTTTTTATTTTCTTTTTCTTTTCTTTTTCTTCTTCTTTTTTTTTCTTTTTCTTTTTCTTTTTCAGGTAAGGATTACTATATCTAGATAGGCTTTTAATAATTTTGAATTCCACTTCTCCTTTCCTAAAACAAAGTCTTGATATAAATCTTTCACTTATAAATATAATAATAGTTTTAACAATTATTTTGATAGAAGAAATTTAAGTATTAAATATAAAAGTCTAAATTTTTAAATTTTTTAAAAATATAATTTTTCTTGCTAAAGATAGTACTTATATCAAACTTTTTCTACACTAAAAACTTTTAACTAGAAGTTTTTCTTCATTACTAAAAATTTCAACTAAATTTTCCTACTCATTTCTAAAATCAAAATTTACTTCCCTAATATAACTTCATATACATGATCATTTTTCTTTTCAAATCAAATTCACTTGTAGCACATTTGAGAACAAATAAAATTCAAGTTTTGAAAATACTTTTCATCCCCCCCCACCAAAACTTAAATTTTTAACGGATTAAATAGTTTAGCATCCAATATATATAAGAAAGAATGAAAATTGAAATAACTTTCTTACAAGAATTTTTATATCCTAAGTATACGAGTATAAAACTAAAAATAGGAGTAAAATTAATTTTGATCAAATTTTTTATCATTTTCATTTTAATTCAACATGTAGAGATTCAATAGACTTCTAAGTAGTGGGTATAAAAATAAAAAAAATTAAACACACTAACTTTGACTTCACAATCTCAACATAAAAACAAACACACTAACAAGATAGAAGAAAAATACAGGGCAGAAGTTTTTTAAGTTTAAAATTTAAAACTAAAGTTAGCAAGATTTTCAATAGATATAGAATTAAATTCAATCCTTAACTAACTAATATAGTACTAAACACACAACAACAGTTACTACCCTAGAATTTAAAATGAAATACTAACAAAACACAAACATCACTATAACAATTAAATATAAATCCAAACCATCACATAATCCAAATAAACACAAATGCAAATGTAGCAAGCCTAGACTAAATAGTTTATAAAACATCACAACACATGTCTCAAGTCCGAACATAAAAATAAACAATGCATCACAAATCACAAGTTCAAAGCACATAGTCTAACACATATTATAGAGGTAAAAAAAAATTCAATCCTCCTCCTCATCATCTTCAAAATCACCACTATTCCAGACATTTGTAGACTCATAATCAGGGTATCCAGGATATAAAAGAAATTGCACTCCTTGGTTACTCAACACTGCATCATCCTAGGTATCTACTAAAACCCATGCGTCGCTCCTCCATTTGACACTACCATCTGAGTCAACTGCCTCACGACCCGTGGTTTATGTTTCATCTTCTTGTCCGACTGCATCAGTGTCGTACGTTTGATGCATGTGTGATCCAACTATTATAGGTCATCGTGCCCAACTGACCTAGCTTGAGAACCATCCAACTTCTAGACCTAAGATCTTGCTCGATACTCAACCAAATCTAGTGTGTTTTGTTTTTACACCTTCATCTACTCGAGATGAACACATCTATATGATTACAATGCTATGAAATGCAATTTGCTTTCACAATTGGTGAAATTGAGCTCAAAATTAGGGTTGAGAGTTTATACCTTTGCCCCAGAGGTGAGGCATAGGTAGGAGTTCGATCGAAGGGTGGTGCGGCCTTGGTCTGGGAGTGGGTTAGAGGGCTCAACAGAGAGAAATTTTGATGGGGAACTTCCTCTTTTGGTCTAAGGAAGATTTCAGAAGGTTTAATTTAGAGCTTTGTGGAGTTTTGTGGAATGATAGAAAATGCCCTGGTTTTGAGCTTAGAAATTGAGCTCAAGCTGTGGAAATGGGTGGCTAATGGCTATGGGATTGAACTTAGAAAAGCTTGAAGAGGCTTTGGAATGATTTTGGTAGAGTTTCCTCAAGGAATTTTTTATTTCCTCCCTTTGGTCGTGGGATGTGGGTTTTTAATAGAGGAGCTTGGGGTAGCTGGTTGGGCCTCAATTCAAGTACCAAGGCTTGTTGAGGTGGAGGTTTGAGGGGTGCTAAGGGCCTATTAGAGCTAGACACATTGGATGGGTGTAATGGGTTTGATTTAAGGTGGGGTAGCTCTCAGTTTTGAGACTCTCCAGTGATTAGGCCGGCCGACCAGGCTTGGAGAGGTGCTCAATTGAGTCAAGGATCTCAGAGAAGCGTTTAATGGTTTAATGCATCAGCGTCGTCTCAAAGAAGTTAGCTTGGAGGTTTGATGGCTGTTGGCATATCTCCCATGGTTTAGCTAATTTTGGAGGAGATCCCTTAATTTAAGTGACCCTTGGCCCATGACTCAATTAGTTTGGGCTAGCTAGATCTAGGTTGTTTCTTAGGGTCCAAATGTTGGTTGTGGTGGGCTTGAGTTGGTCAATTTGGCTAGGTTTGGTTACATGCATGGCTTGGGTTCAAAATCATGTCATGAGCTTGGATTTGAGTTTAGGTTTGGCTATACTTTAAATTTGGCATAATTGATAGATCAATTTCTCTTGGATAATCGTCTTCATGAGTTTTGAAAAGGAATTAAGTGATTTTAAATTGACTTTAGGATTCAATTTGGGGAATTTGAGCTCCTGGTGAATTTTGGCTCAAGTTAAATTTTGGTGAGCTTTGCGTTCAAATTTGGATCAATTGATTGTTCAAATTGATTTGGGGAATTGTTTTGAAGAATTTGGAATTCAAATTTAGGGGGAATTCAAGGACATAGCCAAAATTGGGGATTTTTGACTGAGATTTAAATTGGTTTTGAAATTGGGCTCAATAAGCCTTAGATTTGGTTTCAATTAGAATTCGGGATGATGAATTTGAGCTTGGAATTAAAATTAGGGGAGATTGAAGTTAAATTGGTGAAAATTAGAGATGAATTAGGAAATTTGGGCCTTTAAGGATAATTTGGAGATTTTGGTCAAAATGAGTCAATTTGGTCAAATTGGGCCCAATTGAGTGTTTCCAGATGATTTTGGGGACATTTAGAGTGATTTTTGAGATTTTGGAAATTTTTGAAATTTTGAGATTTTGAGGCATGAAGGGAATTTTGGTAAATTGGTGAAATTTGGATATGAGGAGGTTCAAAATTAGAATTTTGGTAAAATCGGGATTGATTGAAAATGTTGATCATGAAGTAACCCTATTTGAGCCAAAGGACCATGTTGACACTAAAAAGTTGAGGAATTGCCCATTGGAAGTTGTCGGTCGCCTGAATTGAAATTTCATCTCCCGCATCGGAAAGACATTTCATTTATACACACACACACACACACACACACACACTAAAAAGCAGCTCGTGGCTCCTTACGCATTAATCAAAATAAAGAAAGGTACCTAATTGGGGAGGGAAGGAGGATACCTTCTAAAAAGAAATAAAAATACATTAAATCCTAAAGGTTCCTCCTGCATTACAACTCCACACAAAAGTAATGTAAAAAGTAAAAAAATGTTATCACCTTCAAAAATACATGTATCCCAACAAAAAGTATACCAATCCAAAGTAGTATACCCAAAGTAAACATGCACACAAAGAGCAAAAAAATTTTGTGTGAATTATAATACCAAAAAATCTTGAATCAATTCGGACTCCCAATCAAAGTGCAAAAAAGTTGTTGTGTAACAGTCCTGGAATAGCTTCAGCAATGTAAGGAAGCTACAGCTTAACACCTGAAGAAAACACCTATTATGAGTGTTAAAAACAAGAAGGATGTGAAGAGTTAATATAGTAGTCCATTTAGTCCAACAATATAGTCTGTTGCATGAAGTTTGAACCCGAGGGATGGCAGAAAAATAAGGTTCCTGGGAGGAATTGCAATAAGCAACATGAGCTATTTGCCTCCATTCATATAATAATTTTAGAAATAGGATATCAGGGGCCTCAAGATTATAACCAGTAATCTGTAATTCCAACAACCAACACAAGGAAATCAGGAAAAGGGAAAACATTGGCCTTAACCCGCACATGCTCTACATACCACCATCAAAATTTCACCGCAAGCCACACAAAGTAAGCCAAAAAAAAGTAGCCCTTAATGTAAAAGTTTGTCAAAGCCACCAATCCCAACTTAGTATCCCAAAGGTAACAAATAAAACAGTTCACTATGAAGCTAACCAAAATGATGCCATAGAGCCCCAAATAGGATAGCTCACGGCCCAGAGAAATCATAGCCTAATACTTCCTTTCGCAAAGGAAACAAAGCTTCCACACACTCTATCAATGAAGCAAAAAATAGTGTCAAACAGCCTTCCATTAAACCAAGCATAAATATCATTAGTCGTGAGCCTCCAATCACCAAAAAGGTTCAAAAAATTAACATCAGCGGCTTCAAAACTATAAGAAATGTTTTGTGGTGCATACAACCACCACAACAATACCAAGTAAAGGCAATCGGTGGTCATAACCTCAAAACCCAACTTAATATAGCAATGATAAAAGCATGTCATTCAAAAAAAGCTATTCACTGTGTTGCTAACCATTAAAGTAAAAATCAGTTTCAAACAATCAACCATTAAGCCAAGCTCCAGTTTCAAAATCCTTTCAGTGAACCAAAATTTCAAAACCTTGCCTGTTTCACAATCCTGCCCCTGGACCCAAAAAATCCAACCAGCAAAATAAAGAATATTGGTGCTGCAATCTCCAAACAAGCCAAACTCACTATTGTATCCAGAAAACTCATCCTTTATAGTATAATTCAGAAATAGGTAGCCAAGAGTAGGACTAATAGCCCTAGAGAAGTAATGTTTCATAATACAAGAACTGTAATGGGCCCAAGCAGCACAAATCCCCAAGTTGTAAATGCTAACCAAGAAAAGATCAGTCCTTAAAGACTACCCAAACCAACAAATAAAGCCAACAAATACTTTCATGCTAGGCCCAAAACTGAGGACCCAACGCCTAAAACATAAAAAAAATATAAGAAGACTTCCCAATATGAAAGAAACAAGTTCTTCCATTATGAGTCCAAAACCAAGCACACAACTCCCAAAACGTAGAAATTAAACATAATAAGCCTTCCTGCATAAAACCCCAAAAGAGTAGGCCAAATGAAAGCTCAAGAAATATCTTCAAGAGCAGCAGAAAAGGGCATTTTAAAATTACCGAAGCCAGACCCATATTATGCAAAAAGAAACCCAAATGAGGGGGCAGCACCTCAAAAACGAACATAGAGGGCGTCCAAATCATTTTTAATTAGTTTATGCAAGGACAAGGGAGGGGTATCTCCAACAATAGCATTTTGCACCCTCCATTTGGCCAAACAATCCACAGATTGATTTCCTACTTTATAAGTAAATGAAAATAATATATTAACGTGATGCCTTTCAATAGTATACCTGATTCTATTCAATAAAGCTAAGATATACCAAGAAGGTTTAATCTTAGCCAAAAGAATGTTAAATAGGATTTCAGATTCAGTTTCCATCACAATGCCATTTAAATCTAAAGAGGTAACCTTATGAAGTGCAACATACACAGCAGAGGCTCAACCTCAAGAAGGGAGTTAACAATACAGGGTGACACAAAGTAAGCAATACATCTATCATAAACATCTATGATAATCCCTCCCATACCCGTATAGGTAGTGGAAAAACTCCCATTGACATTAACCTTAAACCAACCATGGGGGGTGGTGCCCATTTAATCAAAATGGGTTTCCTACCCTTGGGCATAGTAGGAGAGGCATCCTATCCAAAGAAGGACTTCCAAGCCTTTTTAAAACAAGCAACCGCTAAAATGGAGAATGTACATAGGGTGTGACCAGTAGCTTCATATTTATGACTATTTCTACCCATCCAAATAAACAATATGACAATAACAGGAAAACAGAAGTACTTGTTAAAAGAGGGTTCAATACCCTTCCAAATCTTTATAGCTATTTTGAAATTCAGATTAGTGGGCCAATGGATACCAAAAAAGCAACCAATATGATGCCAAACTTCTTTAGCAAAAGGACACTCAAAGAACAGATGATTAAGAGATTCAACGAGATTCAACACCTTTAGAGATTCAACACCTTTTTTACAATTATAATAGTAAGAGGCAATTTTTAGCCCTTTCAACTTAAGTATATTATCAAGATGAAGCAACTTATGAAAGTATCTCCAAAGAAAAAAGGAAATTGATGGAGAAATAAGTTTATGCCAAATAAAAACATGCCATTTGCATGGATTAAAAGACTGTAGGTTTGAGTAAAGCCATTTTGTGACAGATGAGCTAGTATGTTTCTTCTAAAAAGGATGATCCTTATCTTGAGGTTTAACTAGAATTCTAGATATGGTAGGAGCAATTTCACCAACTAAGGAATTCAACATATCAAGATTCCAATCACCATTAATCCAACATTCCGAGACCATTAAATTAACATCATAATCTTGAGTTGGCAAATTAGAAAATGTAGAGAGACCCCAGTCATCATTCCAAAATGAAATACTACCATCACCAATGTCCCAAAACATGAAATGTCAAGCAACATATATCACGTGCAACAATGATGGCGTTCCAAAGTCTAGAATCCCCCACTCTTCAATTAACAATGGAAGGATGTAAATTTTTGCAATATTTATGTTGCATAAATTTAGCCCATAGAGACTCCCCTATCAAAATTTGAACTAGAGTTTACACATATTAATGTCAACAGTATGCTGCAATGTTTTAAACTCAAGCCCACCAGCAGAAAGAAGTTTACAAGCATAATGTGATTTAGTCCAACTTTTAGTAGTTCTAGTGCCCTTCCAAAAAAAATTATTAAAAATATTTTCAATAATCTTTTGAGTGCTCTTTTTGGTTTTGAGAACTTGCATCATATAAAGAAGGAGTGTGCAAAGAACACTTTTCAATAAAGTGAGCCTACCCCCATTAGAAAGGAAATTATTTTTTTATTTTTCCAATCATTGATCTTTCATTGATCTTGAGTTTAACCTTATCAAGCACGTTATCCATTTCAGTTTGCTTGATTCTGACTCTTAGAATGTTGACACTGAGGTACATTATAGGGAGCTTAGAGATTTTGCAGCAGTAAAATTAGGAGCCCAGGTAAGGGTGTTGGGTGGAGCACCTTTGCCAAGGTACATAGACCCCTTAGCCAAATTGAACGTCACCCCGGAAGTATTTTGAAAGTATTTTAACAATGTCATGGTAGCTTTGATGGTGTGTTTACTAGCATTTAAAAATAAAATGACATCGTTAGCATAAGCAAGAGGGCTCACAATAGTTTTAGACTTATAGGAAAATTGAAGATAAGGATGCTCATGATGCAAATTTTTAATAAGCCTGGATAGGTAATCAAAAGCAATTATGAAAATAGTGGGAGATAGAGGGTCTCCCTGCTTGATGCCCCTGCTGGTAGAAAATAAACCACGAGCTTCACCATTAACCATCACACTATAGCTATTATTGGATAGCCATCTCTGTATGAGAGAGCAGAAATCTTGTTTAAGGCCTTTAGCTTTCAGAATATTGAGAATAAAGACCCAGCTAATAGTATCAAAAGCTTTCTATATGTCCAATTTGAGGACCATGTTTCCCCCCTGAACTTTTTGTCTAACTCCTCAATCATTTCTTGCGCTAAAAGAATATTGTCAGTAATGTCCCTGCCCTTAATGAAAGCAGACTGCTGTTCAACAATAATGTGAGTGAGATGAGGCTGTAGTCTGCTAATAATAATCCTACTCATAATTTTAGATATCACAGTAGTGAGAAACATATAACAAAAATTATCCTAAGTGATCTTATCATTGTCTTTTGGAGTAAGAAGTATCAGCGCTAAGGTGAAATATTTATCAGGATTGTTTCCAAGGAAAAAACTTTTGATAGCAAGAATAACTTCCTTCTTAATAACCTCCTAAGTATGTATGTAGAAAGCAGAAGAAAAACCATCAGGACCCGGAGCTTTATTGGGGCAAATAGATTTGAAGGCATTCAAGATTTTCTGCTCATCCGGAGGATAAACCAAACTAAGATTATTAATATAATCATACTCATTTTCAAAATAAGTGGGATCAATAGGCATAGTATGAGAAGAAGTGTGAAAGAGTTCAGTGAAAAAGCTAACAGAACTATCACCAATCTCTTTAATATTATTTAAAATGCTCCCATCAGCTTTTTAAATTTTTAAAATATTATTGATGTTCCTTCTATGCTTAAGAGTAGCATAAATATATTTAGTGTTTCTATCCCCTACAACAATGGAAGAATCATTAGCTTTCTGTTTAAGAAAATTTTCCTCTAAAGCAATAGCATCCAAAAGATCTAGATGAGCTTGAGCAACAGTGTCCATCAAATGAAGGGAAACATCAAGTTGAGCTTCCAAGGAGTCAACAATATTCTGAGCATCCTTCACTTTTTTATGAACATTACCAAAGATCTGGTAATTCCATCTAATGAGATGAGCAACCACTTTCTTATGCAATTTACACAAGACAAAACAAGGAGTACTAACACCATCATATCTCCATGCTTGTGTCACCAAATCGAGAAAGGTAGCATATGAAGTCCAAACATTACGAAATTTAAATCTAGAAATGGTCGGCTTGACAGTGAAAGCCAAAGTGAGCAAATTAGGATTATGGTCAGAGGTAACATGACTCAAATGTTGCACCTTCACTAAAGGAAAGTAACTTATAAAAGCTGAATTAACCAAGAATCGATCCAATCTCTCATAAATAAATCTCTTCCTCCAAGTGTAAGGAGAACCAGTATAGCCCAAGTCATAAACACCAGCATTAAACACAGAGTTAGAAAATCTATTAATAAGAACAGGATCAACTCTGCCACCTTCTTTTATTTCCATCGGCTTCATGTTCATATTGAAATCTCCACCAACAAACCAATTCTCATTGATGATACTTCCCATAGACTCAATTTTCTGCCAAAGCAAGTTTTTTTCATGCAAAGAAGAGCTAGAGTAACGAAAAGTGCCCCACCCCTGATTTACATCAAAACAAATTTGAGTTAGAATGTATTGATCCTCATCTTCAAGAATTTAAAGAGTGACAGTAGGCTTCCAGAAAACCCAAATTTTGTTGTTAACGTTGTAGTAAGAAAGATAGCCATTAAATTTATTTAGTATTCTGTGTTTATTAGAAAGAACCAAGGGCTCCAAAATTGTAAAAATGAGTAATTTGTGAACCCTACACAAGTTTTTAAGCCTATTAAGGGAGTTAGGGTCCGTCACTCCCCTAGTATTCCAAACCATTATATTAATCATGAGGTCGTGAGCCAACCCTTCTAGAAGATCTAGTAGAGTTTACCAACTATTCTCCATCTGAGTGATAAACACCTTTATGTATAATGTTACTAGCGTTAAGACTAGATACCTTAATGTTAAATTTAGCCTTTTTCTCTGAGTGCTTTCGCACTTGCCATTCATTTTCTAAAGTTGATGTGGCATTATCAAGAGAAGTATTTATATCAGAATGTTTTCCAACTATAGGAGAATGCACCATGATACTGGGAAGAGTAGAGTGTTCATTATCATTAGCGTTTTCTACAAGAGAAGAGTGACTATTATCAGTATTTTCTTCCACAGACTCCTCATTGATCATTTCTTTGTCAGCCCCTGCAAGAGGAGAGTTTCCATAAGGAAAATTAGCATGATGAATGTCAGAGTTTTCAGCTAACTACACATTGTCAATAATATGCAAATGTTTAGATATAACATCATTACATAAATGTAAAGCTTCAGCTCCTGGATGCCCATCAATAATATTCAATTATGTAGGTAAGGCCTCAATACAATTATTAACAGTCCCTGTAAACAAAGGTTACAAACTAGAATTAGCATTAGTATCAAGTTTTCAACTAAATCATTCCTATTTTTAGCGGCAATTAGATCATCATGCGGATTAATAATTATATTGTTAACAGGATTACTAGTTTACCTAGCATTATGAATATTTTTGAGTTGAAGATTCGGATGAAAGAATGAACTTGTTTGATGTCCAAACATAGAACAATGTGTGAAGTAAGGAGAATGCCTTTCAATTTCAACAAGCTACAAATAACCTTGATGCTGAGAGCCTATCCAAATTTCATTACAGAAAGGCAGAGTAATATCTTGTTCAACCAATATACATTCTTCTGAAGGTCTCGATAAAGTGAATGTAGCATGATCCATTTTCAAAGGTTTCCCATATGCAGTAGCAAGTGAAAAAGTATTTCATGGTTAAAAAGATGTAGTTTAAGCCCTAAAAATCAAATCCATATCAAAATAATAAGCAACTCAACTTTAGGATCAAAATTAATAGATCATTTTTGAAATTTCATAAAACTATTTTCCACCCACATAAACCTTTTAGCAAGAAGGCGAGTGTTATCCTCATCATTAGCTAATTGTATAAAAATATGTCTACCATCAATAATACCAACCTTCCAACAACCTTTTAAATTTAACATTTCAAACTCTCTCCTTATGAACTTAACCTTAGGAATGCCATAAGTAAATTTACCAACTATGGCAAGATGACAAGAAGAGGCGACCACAAAATTTTCTTCCTCAGTAACATAAAGTGCAAGTTTACCATTTTTTCTCCAATTTCTTGAAGAAAGTATAATCTCCACCAACATTCAAAGTGTCATGAAAACTTTGTGGAAAAAATTTAGAGGAACGTACGGATGAAGCACCACCCCCATCTAAAACGACATCAACAAACTTTCGAGAAATCGGTGGCATATTCAAAACTTGAAACCCAACAAAACTCGAGAAACACTCGACGAAGGGGGAAAAATGGAAGAAATAATCACTAGAGATGATGGAAAGATCTCACCAGCCCACCGGAGGAGCCCCATCCTCAAACACCAGAAATTTCCCAATAATTGTTGCAAAACCCTAGCAGAGCTTCCATTACAATTATATATATATATATATATATATTATTTCTATTACTTTGATAAGTATTCTCGCCCATTAGAACTTTTGTGAGTGTAGGGTGGTGTTACTATTCCATTGGTTTCCTCTCTGGCTGCTCTATAGCTGCAGAAGTTCCTTCCCCACTTTTCTGGTGATGGGTGGGATTTCTCCTTTTTCTGCTGTAGTTTCAGCCATGAATACACCTATTGATATTGCTACTGACTCTCATTGGACCAAGGCAACCTATGCTGGGGTTGTTAGAAATTATAGTGATGTTCTACAGGATCTGAACCATTTGGTTTTCCCTCAGGATTTTCATGATAATGCTATAGGTAAACAAAGCTGTCCTTGCATCCACCCACTTGGATCCAAGGAGGGAGAAACTGCTGTGTTCTTCACAAACAGAGAGTTAACCTCTCTTAAAGATAAAGTAAATTTTACATTAATAGGGAAATTTCAGTTGGGACATCCAAAAATGGAGCTAGTTAGGAATTTCTTTGAATCTCTAAAATTTATTGGTAATTGGAAGATAGGACTGATGGATGTAAGGCATCTGCTAATGCAATTAGCTGTTGAGGAAGATTATGCAAGACTTTTTGCAAAGCAATCAGTAATTATTTTTGGAGCTACTATGAAAATTGTAAAATGGACTCCTGATTTTGATCCAAGTAAAGAACCACCTGTGGTTCCTATTTGGTATAAGTTCCCTGAGCTTCCACTTCCTTTCTTCAAGCTAAATGCCTTGTTTAACATAGGGAGAGCTCTGGGTACACCTTTGAAAGTGGATGCACCTACTTATAACAAAGCCAGACCAGCACTGGCCAAAATACAAGTGGAAAGAGACATCACCCTCCCTGAATTGAAAAGAATCTGGATTGGCTCAGATACTGATGGTTTTTGGCAGAACATTATATTTGAACAAAAACCATACTATTGCCAACATTGTAGAATGTTTGGCCATACAGTGGAAAAATGCTACAGATTACATCCACAAATCAAAAGAAATGCTGGCAAGGATCATAAGGAAGCAGGAAACACCTTACTACAAGCCATAGAAAACTTTGTTGAAGAATCACATCTGCATAACAGAAAGGATCACACTCAAAGAACTGAGGAAATACCTCCAACCATTAAAGTACACTCTTCATCTGAGGATCCTTTAGATGAGCCATCAGAAGGCTCCCCTACAAATAGAAACACAGGGACTTCTCCAATCCATATAGATAGAAAGGAAATCCAAGAAATTACTATTATCACTCCCTCACCTTCCCCTCATGAGGAAGGACATACAGACATGCATGGCAAGGCACCTGAAGATCATGTTATTGCTGGTATTCAACAGACAATAGAAGATGATTGGCAGGTACAAACAGCTTGAAGGAAAGAAAACAAGTAAATGAAGTATAGAAACTACAACAGGGAAGATCAAAACAAGTTGAGAGTAAAGCCAGTATTAAGAATGGTTCTCTCCACCATCATAAAGGCAGAAAGAGATCAAGATCACAACCATCCCTACAAATCCATCCAACAAATGATTAATATCCTTTTGCTGGAACATTAGGGGAATTGCCAATCCCATCTCTCTTAAAAGAGTTTTAAATTTAAATTATAAATATAAACCTTGGTGCATTGTGATTCTTGAGCCTATGGTTCACAACAACCATCAAAAGCTTATCAAGAAATTCCCTGGATTCAATAACTTTGCCAATAGCAATAATAAAATCTAGATTTTATGTAGAAAAGAAATCAAATGGAACATCTTTGTTAATCATCAACAATTTGTCCATTTTAAGTTTAACATAAATAGACATGTGGGTTATGCTACTTTCACTTATGCAGGTTGTACTAAGGAAGACAGAAAGGAGGTGTGGAGTTGCTTGTTGAATATCAGTCAGCTAATGGATTCCCCCTAGATTGTGGGGGGAGATTTTAACTACATTGCCTCTACTACTGATAAAATTGGGGGCAGAACTCCTAACCTTAGTAAGCTTTAGCTGATAATACTCACAGGGCTGGGCTGTTTGATTTGGGCTTTAAAGGTCCTTCTTTTACTTGGAAGAGGGGTAAAATCTAGGAAAGACTTGATAGATGTTTGGTCAATGACCGATGGTACAACCACTTCCTTTTCACTTTTGGTACCTATCTTAGCCTTGTTGGTTCTGACCACAGACCTATCCTTATCAGCATCACCTCCTCAGATAACATACCTTCCCCTTCCCCATTTAGATATCTGAACATGTAGTCTTCTCATCCTTCTTACAACTCTTACATTGTCAACCTTTGGAATGGGATTTCACACACTGGCCCTCTTATCAAACTCAGCTTATTACATATCAAAATTGCTAAAGCTCTAAGGAGTTGGAGTTGGGGGACTTTTGGAAATGTCCTCACCAATGTGCAAGAGCTTGAGGAGGAAGTATTGAGATTAGAGCAACTTGAACAGGAGGGCATAGCTGAGAAAATAGAACTGCTAACTGTTCAGAATAAACTTCTTACTGCTATTGATTACCAAGACCAATATCTGAAGCAAAAAGCTGCTATGAATATATTCAAGGAGGGGGACAGAAATACCAAATTCTACCATGCTTACATAAAATACAAAAGGTAATGTAATACTATTCATGCTATTGAGACAGTTGAGGGGAATTGGCTTCATGAGAATGCTGAAATAGCTAATGATTAAGCTATTTCAAAAATCTGTTGAATCATGAGAAAAATCCCAGAAGCCCTATTGATCTAGATTATTTCAATGCTGAGAAGGACTGAACTGCTAATTTAAAACTTGCTGACATCCCTGATGAAGAGGAGATATATAAGGCTATTAATTCTATTGATAGTAGCAAAGCAGCTAGTCCTGATGGTTTCACAGTTGAGTTTTACAAGAAATCTTGGGACATTATTAAACCTGAGGTGATTGCTGCTATGGCCAGTTTTTTCCAAAGAAATAATCTCCCACAGTACTTCAGTGCTTCTACTTTTGTGTTGATCCCCAAATCTGAGCTACAAACCACTTGGAATCACTTCAGACCTATTTGTCTTGCTACTGTAATCAGCAAAGTAATCAGGAAAATCTTTTTCAATAGACTCCAACCTCATCTTGAACACATCATTAAACCCAATCAGATAGCATTTGTGAAGGGGACATCTACGATTGACAACACTCTCTTGGCACAGGAACTTTTTAATGATCTGAATAAGACCTGTAGAGGTGGTAATTTGATATACAAATTACATTTGAAAAAGGCCTATGATACTATCAGTTGGGTATTCATTATGGATGTTCTTACTGCTAGAGATTTCAAATCAGACTTTTGCCAGCTGATTCATAGATGGCTTCACAATGATAATCATTCTATTCTCATAAATGGCAAAGGCTGGGGGTCTTTGACTGCTTCCAGAGGTTTGAAGCAAGGGGACCCCTTATCCCCTACAATGATTATTATTGCAATTGACTATTTATTTAGAATGCTGGATGATTCTCTTCTAAGCCAAAACTATAATATCTATCATCATAGATCCAACTTTGCCATCACCCACTTGATTTATGCTGATGATATCATGGTCTTATCTAGAGCTCATAAAAATGCGGTGAGGAAAGTGTATCAGACTCTTCAAAAGTTCCAAACACACTCTGGTATGTACTTCAGTCCAGAGAAGTGCCTGCGGATTTTTAATAAACATGCAAATCCAAATTGCAAACAATGGGCTTCTAGTTATAAAATCATATTAATATATTCTCACTCTACTCAATTCTATATCTTACACATGCATACTAATTCATTACAAGAGGGAAGAGTAAGGAAAACTATTCACTACACATGGAGAAATAACAAGAACTTTTCATTGAACAAGACTTTGAAAACATACAAAAAAAGTAATAAATTCAAATCAAAATACAATGAAAATAATTATCTATGATAGAAATCAAACTCTCCTTGTATAGAAAAAGCAATCTCTCTACAAGCCTCTCTAAGAACAAAGTGCAAAGAAAAGAAGAAATCTCTCACTCTCTCTCTCTTTCTCTCTCACCTTGCCACCTTGCTTGGGGCTCACGCCCAAGCCTTATTCTCTTCTTCTCCAAGGCTTCTTCTCATCTTTCAATTATTTTAAGAGTCTAAAAGTTGTTTTAAAAAAAATTCCATGACTTTTTTTATAATTTCTCAAGAGATGCTTAAGTGTCTCTTCAAAACTATCCAGATTCAATGAATCTTCCAAATGGTGCTTCAAGTGCCTCTTCAAAACTCCATATAACCACCCCAAATTCTTCTATAAAGTCCCTTTTCTCATTTCCAACAAATTTCCCAATAGATACAGTAAGCACAGCTTCAAAAATCATCCAAATTTGATGTATATTTTAGAAAATATGTTGAAAACTGTCACCGGCGCCTAAGCGCCATTTTTTGGAGGCTTAAGCGCCCCCTCTCTATATAGTGGTGCCTAAGCACCATTTTTGGCACTTAATCACTAGGCATAGGCACTTAAGTGTCCGGTTTAGGTTCCCTAGGCTCTGGTGTGCCCCGGTTCGACCCAATTTGCTTTGGTTTGCTCCGTTTTGGTCCATTTTTGTTCCTATTGCTCCAATCACTCCAAATTCTTCAATTTGATTTAGCTACAACCAAAAATACAAGAACACATACCTTGAAAGTGTAATATAATTATAAAATGAAGTATGAAAAATAATATATTTTTAGGCGTATCAAAATCCCCCAAACCAAAATCCCCCTTGTCCTCAAGTAACCCCAAACTTAAACATTGCTTGTCCTCAAGTAATACTACATTTTTAAAATAATTTATTTATATTAAAGTTAATGGGTCATCCCTTAGAATTATTAAAATTTTGTTCTAAAAATGTGATATTTCAAATTAGAAGAACTTCTTGTGAATCAGACTAGCCCAGGGTCTAAAATATTTATCATCAAACATGGAAATTTATTTTCCTATCTAGTTCAAAAATATATGTAGATTTTTCAAACTTTGGATCCTATGAACTTTAGTTTCTAGACTTAAGAACTCTCTTAAAAATAATTTTACTAATATAATTATATAGAGCAAGTTTAGGATTTTTCTAAGTTCTTTACTCTAGAAAGGCTCAAGTAAAACCAATTTTTGATTAGGTCTTCTCAAGCTTCTCCTCACTTTATTCTTTTTTTCTTTCGAGATCTTTTTGATCTATTATTATTTTTTTCTTTTTTTGTGTATGTGAGGATTACTATATCTAGAGAAGTCCTTAAATAATTTTGAATTTCACTATCATTTTTAAAATAATAATCAAGGATTACCATTACTTGTCCTCAAGTAATACTACATTTTTAAAATAATTTATGTAGATTAGAGTTACTGGGTCATCCCTTAGAATTGTTAAAATTTTGTTCTAAAAATGTGATATTTCAAATTAGAGGAACTTTTTGTGAATCAGACTAGCCCAGGTCTAAAATATTTATCATCAAACTTAGAAATTTGTTTTTCTATCTAGTTCAGAAATATTGCAGATTTTTCAAACTTCGGATCCTATCAACTTTACTTTCTAGAATTAAGAACTCTCTTAAAAATAATTTTTACTAATATAAATATATAAAGCAAGCTTAGGATTGTTCTAAGTTCCTTACTCTAGAAAGGCTCAAGTGAAACCAATTTTTTATTAAGACTTTTCATGCTTCTCCTCACTTTATTCTTTTTTTCTTTCGGGATCTTTTTGATCTATTATTTTTTTTTCTTTTTTTTGTATGTGAGGATTACTATAGCTAGAGAAGTCCTTAAATAATTTTGAATTCCACTATCCTTTTCTAAAGTTAAAACTTATTACTTTCCTTCACTTGAAAAGATGTATATTTTTTTTAAGAAAATTACTTTCTAAGAGAGCCTTAAATGTTTGAAAATAAGAATTCTAAGAATCCTTAATTTTTCAAAAAATATAATTTTTCCTACTAAAGATAGTTATTCATTTTTCCAAGTTCTCAACTAAATATCCTTAACTCTTGGTTCACCCTTTTCACTAAAAATATCAACTAAGTTTTCCTACCCCATTTCTATATTTAAAATTTTAACATCCTTAAGATGACTCCGCATAACAATAATCATTAAAAATAAAATTAAATTTTATTTATAATAATTTTGAAAATAATTAAGGTTTAAATTTGAAACATTTTTCTTCCCCCCCCCCCCAAAACTTAAGCTCAAACATTTAAAACTTTTTCCCCCCCCCCCCCCCAATTTAAGCTCAAACATGTGTATCGATGAAGTACAAAAATATGTGGCAGAGAATGTTCACTTTTACAATTTAGTACATATCCTAAAAAAATATCAAAAAATAACACATGGTAGAATATTGCAGTAGAATTTAAATCTACCCTAAACATGCTTGACATAACATTATAAAGAAATTTTAAATAGTAGAACAGGTACAAACTGAAGATTAAATAGTAACACATTTTAAACTTCATAAAGGAATTGGTGGATGCTAACAAGTTTAAAATATTGAGATAAGTTTTTTCATCTATAAAGACTCATTTAACTTAACTTACAAACATAGACACACAAAATCCAATACATAGATTCACAAATTCATAAACAAAAAATGACTGAGGTTAATTTGATCTCCTTTCTACTCACATTTCCCCTCCTTACTTTCAATTTCTAACAAAAGAAACTACACTAATAAAGTGGTGGTTGTATTATAAAATCTTGTATCATTATCACCCATGAACTAGAATTACTTCATGTGTCACAAATTTCAGGGTTACTCTAAGTCTAAGGTATACACAATCTGGTAAATATAGTGCAGTTCATCTAGATGTTGTTCACTAAGTAAGTTCATGACTATACCTGGTGAAGACAAAGTTAGATAGAGGAAGTAATAGAGGTTACATGGAGTGTCTAAAGTCCAAACACTACATGATTCAAGGTAATTCTCAGCTCCGGTCAAGAACTAAGTCGTAACAGACTCGTCAACCTGCTACTACCAAAAATCATATACAAATATAGTCATGACAAAGGAATTTTCTCTCAAAATTAATCCAATCCTCTCTTACACATCAAATATAGATCAAAGTCCAACATCTCTCTATTATCCAATCCAACATAACTAAAATCACAATAAATAAATAACAAAGTTAACTATGGGTTGCTGGAATAATCTCATTGGAATAGAGGCATGTTGGCTTCTATGGTTAATTCTGAATAAGTGTATCAAATTCTTAAGGTCCGAGTCACTCCACAGAAACTAGATAGAATTGTGACTAAAAACCCTCCTCATACCTCTTTCACCAAATTTGCATGTTCCCAATTATACAATTGGCATCATAAGGATTGGGGTAGTGCCATGTGGGAGCAATACCTCAGCCCCTCTATGTCCTTCTTCACCTAGAGATGTTTTCATAATATTTTTCCCACTAATGATATACTCAAACTCAAGGGTCTAAAAAGACCTTCAAGATTTACTTTCTGTTGCCAACAAGAGGAATCCTTAAATCATGTGCTTCTCTCTTGTCATGTTGCTCAAGGGGTTTGGACACAGGTAGCTGCTAATTTTAGTCTTCCTTCCCATTTACTGAATTTTGGAAACTTCCTTAACTGCTGGAAGGTTCGGAAAGAGAACCATAATGAAATAATCCCCTTTATTACTACATGGTTCATCTGGATGGCAAGAAATAGCAGTAAATATGAGGGGAAAACCCAAAGTGCTACCCAAATTGTTACCAACTGCTTGGCATATAGTCTTAAGATAATCAATCTCATTGGGTATAAGATTAAAGTTCCTGGGTGCTCCCAAATCCTTAATACTCAAGTTTCTTCTGCCAAATCAAAATTTCTGTTGTTCCATTGGAGGAAACCTTCTTACCCTTGGATCAAAATCAACACTTATGGGAGTTATAGAAGACATACTGCTGGTATTGGGGGGATTTTTAGAAATAATGCTGGGGAATGCCTACTATTTTTCCAATCTCTTATTGATGCTCTCAATGCTTTGCAGGTTGAAGCCTTAGCTATGGTATGGGCTCTTCAAACAGCTGTTGTTATGGGATGGAACCTACTAATTGTGAAAATGGACTCCTTATGGCTATTCCAGGTCTTAAAAGATAACATCTCCCCACCTTGGTTTCTTCTACATGCTGTTAAGCAAATTACTCACATGAAGTTGACTCACAACGTTGACTACTCACATGAAGTTGACTCACAACCTTCAGATTATCTGGAAGCATATTTTCAGGGATGGTAATAAATGTGCTAATTGGCTTGCACATCAAAGTGCTTTGTCTATGTTGCCTAAAGTAAATAATATCCCTCCTGTGGAGCTGACTTGGTTGACTAAGGCAGATCTCTCTGATCTGCCTTATATTAGAAGGGGGATGTCCACGGATGTTTATCCTAACCATCCTGTCTAGGGAGGGCTTTTGTTTCCTTGAGTCCTTACCACTTTGTAATGTTTCTTTTCCTTTTCTTCTTTTCATCCCTATTGAATGGGAAAGGTTTTTTTGACAGGTTACATTGGATTTTTGTTTTTCTCTTATGAGCCCTTGCCTCCTTTTGGGTGAACCTTGGTTTTTTTGTTTGTGATCCAAGCCCCATATAGCTTTTTTATACTCTTCTTTTAAACAGTTTTACCAAACAAGGGTAGTATGGTCTTTTTTTCTATAAACAGCTGCCCGACAGCTGGTTTCACACAGTTGCACCAAACAGATAGCCAACTTCCCCACAGCTGGTTCCTCGCAGCAGCTTCTTGGGGCAGCGCAGCTGCAGCTAAAATGCTGAGAAGCTGCAGCTGCGCCAAACAGAGCCTCAAATTCCTGTCTTTCATTAGTCTCTCCAAGTTTATAGAGTTAATAAAATGGATGGTGGTGATGAGCTCTGATATTATCTTCTTCAATCCACTTTTGCTTTATGAACATCTTTATGAACATCTCCTCTATATAACTTGTGTGGCTAAATTACATCTTCAATTGCCATCCAATATGCTCTAGATGTGCATGCAACTCAAGTACCATGGTCTCCAATAAAGTCATAATATTATCAATTTTGTTGATCTTCTCTGATATCCCTTCAATACTAACAGCTAAGAAAACGTTACACATCTCTTGTACACTTTAAGTAATGAACCTCTTCCTCATGGTTTCTTTTCTCTTCTTCAAATCCATCTCCAATGAAGACATTTTCTTTAAATCTCACTTAAATCTCACTTTCTCTTACTAGAAATGATCTGGGGTGAAATTCCTTCACAAAACCCTTCTATTTATATGCCTAAACCCTTCCAATAACTCCTAGACACATTTAAATTAAACAACATTTTCAAAACTAAAGCTACCTTGACACATTTTTACAAACTAATTGGCGGTTAAACCTTCTAGAACATGTGTTTAATTTGTCGCGCTTAAGTGTCAGATCTGACACTTAAGCGCTAGTGCACATTTTTGCACTAGTTAACTTAACATCCAAATTCTCATTCTAACATGTTTTGGTCCCTAAATAAAGTCTTAAAACATTTACTAACACATATAGTTTCAAAAATATCACCCAAATTTTCTTAATCACACATAAAACAATAATCAAAATAAAAACACTCTGATAACTGCGGGTTGACTCCCACAAAGATCATGGTTTTACGTTATCAGCCAGACGTAACCAGTGCTTGTTTTGTTTGACCCAACATCATTAAATTTATGCTGATCACCTATAAAATAAGGTTTCAATCTATGTCGATTAACTTTAAATATTTTCTCAAACTTAGGATCTTTAATATCCACAGTTCTATAAAGATAAACTTTTATCACAACAAATGAGCCCATCCACCTAGACTTAAGTTTGCCTAGAAATAATCTTAATCTTGCATTATATAGCAAAACTTGTTGCCCTTGCTAAAAATTTATTGTAAGAATCTTTCAATCATGCCACATCTTCATATTTTCTTTATAAATCTTGGCACTCTCATAAGATTCATTAATTATCTCTTCAAGCTATTATCTCTTCAAGCTCATTTTATCTCTTCAAGCTCATTTAATTGTAACTACCTTCTCTCACTAGCATCTTTCAAATTACATTTGAACTCTTTAATTGCCCAATATACTTTATGCTCAAGTTCAACTGGTAAGTGACAAGTTTTCCCAAAAATTAGCCTATATGGGGACATTCTTATAGGAGTTCTGTATGCAGTCCTATAAGCCCACAAAGTATAGTCAAGTTTTACTGACCAATCTATTTTTGTTGGATTCACATATTTTTTCATAATTCTTTTATTTTCCCGATTGGATAATTAAGTCAAACCACTTGTCTGAGGATGATAAGCAATAGCAATCCTATAATTTATATGATATTTCTTTACTATAATTTATATGATATTTCTTTAATAACTTCATCATTGTGGCATTTCTAAAATGACTTCCCCCATCAGTAATGATACTTCCCCCATCATTAATGATAACTCTTGGCATCCCAAATCTACAATATATTTAAATTCAAAAATTTTGCAACACTTTGAGCATCACATCGCAAACTGGAAACGAGAAGCCAAAAATCGCATAAAGAAAGCCATTCAATAAAAGGTTACCACAGGAATAACTTACAAAACACAGTAACCAGAGATCAGAGGGATGGGGAAGAGGAGAAGGGTAACGCTAAGCGTGAGAGGGAGAGAACATCAAATCCCCAAACATCAAATATTTTAACTTCTAGCATATAATTGAGGGGTGTCTCATTTCTTCTAGAAATATTGCCTACTTGTTAACATCTATCACAAGTTTTGATATAACCATTAACATTTCTAAAGATAGTAGGCCAATAGAATCCAGATTGTAACATTTTGTATGAGTAAAATTTTGTATGTTGTTTTATCAACACATTGGGTAGCGCAAATATCCCAATCTTTTAATGAGAATGTTGAAGTGGTTTAATTTCATAAGTTTTCATAAGTTTCTTCTAATGGTACACATATTTGAATAATTAGATCATTTCCTTGTTTATATAAAAGTGGGTCATCCTAAAAATAAGTATTAGCTTTAAAAATAAATTTCCTTTTCTGTTGGTATGTCATTCCATAGGGTATAATATCGCTAACAATAAAGATCACAACGTCGGCATACCACGGAACATACCACTCATTAATAGTGAATAATTTTTCATCTGGAAAATGTTCATTAATTTCGTTTTCAAAAAATAGTGTTTTTTCTAACTCAAGCCTAGACAAATGATCAGCAATTTGATTTTCGGTCCCCTTTCAATATACTATTTCAAAATCAAATTCTTGCTAAAGAAAAATCCATCTTATAAGTCTAGGTTTAACATCCTTCTTCTTCATTAAGTACTTATTAGCAGAATGACATGTATGCACTACACAATGAGTTTCAATTAAATATGATCTAAATTTATCAAAAGCATATACTATTGCTAATAACCCTTTTTTAGTTGTTGTATAATTGATTTGAGTTTCATTAAGAGTTTTACTAGCATAGTAAATTACTTTGAAAGGTTTATCATATCTTTGTCCTAAAACAACTCCTATAAAATAATCACTAGCATCACACATTAATTCAAAAGGTTTTCCCCAGTTTGGTGAAACTATAATTAGTGCGGTGATTAATTTTTCTCTTAATAAATTAAAAGTTTTTAGGCATTCCACATCAAAATTGAAAATTGCATCTTTCACTTGTAAATAGCATAAAGGCTTAGAAATCTTTTAAAAATCTTTAATATATCACCTGTAGACCAGCATGTCCTAAAAAACTCCTAATTTTCCTTACATTTATTGGATAAGGTAAATTAACGATCACTTGAACTTTAGCAGGATCTAATTCCATATCATTTTTTGATATTTGATGACGTAATAAAATTCATCCTGCTACCATAAATTGGCATTTTTTCGAATTAAGGACTAAATTTGTTTCTTCACAGCGCTTAAGAACTTTAGATAAATGTTCTAAACATGAGTCAAATGAAGTTCCAAACACTGCAAATTCATCCATGAATACTTCAATCCCTTTTTTAATTAAATCACAAAAAACATTCATTATACATCTTTGAAATGTAGCGGGGGCATTACATAAACCAAAGGGCATTCCTCTAAAAGAAAAAGTATCATAAGGACTGGTAAAAGTTTATTTCTCTTGATCCTCATGAGATATTTGTATTTAGTGATAACCAGTGTATCCATCCAGAAAACAAAAGTATTTATGCTCAGCTAGTCTATCCAACATTTGATCTTGAAAGGGTAGTGGAAAATGATCTTTCCTAGTGGCAAGATTTAATTTTCTATAATCAATTCATATTCACCATCCTGTAACTTGTCTAGTAGGTATTTATTCATTATGTTCATTCACAGTTACAGTTACTCCCCTTTCTTAGGATCGCAGTGAATTGGACTAACCCATGCACTTTCTGAAATATGGTAGATAATTCCAGCATCTAACCACTTTAAAATTACTTTCTTAACAACTTCTTTCATAACTAGATTCAGTCTCCTTTGAGGATCAGGTCTGAGTTTGCAGTTCTCTTCCATATGAATTCTATGCATACAAATTGAAGAATTGATTCCTTTAATATCAGCAATTGTCCATCCGAAGGCTTTCTTAAATTTTTTCAAAATTTTTGTCAACATTTCTTCTTCTTCCATCGTTAATTTTGAGGAAATTATAACTGGTAAAGTAGAGGAATCTCCTAAAAAGGCATATTTGAGATATTTAGGAAGTAACTTCAACTCAAGTTCTGTAGGTTTTTCAATTGATGGAAAAAATGATTTATATTTGTCTATCGTGTCCAAAATTTCATAACTTTTTCGAACATGGTTTGAATCTTCCTTAAAAAGTTCTTCACATCGATCTAATTCCTCTTCTTGCTCGAGCTCAAAATCTTTTTCTTTAGATTTTTCTTCATAAGTTGTTTTCAAATGGCATTCACTTAGATATATTATAACACCCATCCTATAACATTCATCATATTTACCTTTTGCAGGATATTTCATTAATCTTCAATTATTGAAAGTAACAGTTTAATCATTAACGCACATTATTAATTTCCCTTTCTACACATCTATCATTACTCTTCTTGTGGCTAGGAAAGGTCTCCCCAAAATGATAGGTATCTCTTTATCTTCCTCCATATCTAGTATAATGAAATAAACAGGAAAGATAAATTGATCCACTTTCACTAGGATATCTTCTATAACTCCTTTAAGGTATGTTATCGAATGATCTGCTAACTGCATAGTTATAGTAGTAGGGGTTATTTATCCTAATCCCAATCTCTTGAATATTGATAGTGACATAAGGTTAATGCTTGAACCTAAATCACATAAAACTTTCCCAAAAAATTTGTCTCCTATTGCACATGGAATTGTAAAGCTACCAGGATCTTTAAGCTTTTTAGGAAGCTTTTTCTGAATTATAGCACTGCACTCCTCACTAAGTGCAAGAAGCACATTATCATCAAACTTCTTTTTCCTATTGAGAATATCCTTCATAAACTTTACACAGCTTAGCATTTGTTCTAAGGCTTTAGCAAATGGAATATTAGTTGTAAGCTTCTTAAATATTTTCAGAAATTTTGGAAATTGCTTATCCAACTTTTGCTCACAAAGTCTCTAAGGAAATGGAGGTGGTGGTTTTTCCAAATCAATTTCAGTGGAGAAATAGGTCTTTCAAAAACTTTTGGACCGTCCTCTTTCGATTCTTCAATTTCTTCTCTCTCTACTTCAATTTCTTTTTGAACCCTACCTTCCAACTCTCATTTGCTTCTAATATGAACAGATTTTACTTGCTCTTTATTCTGGTCTTTTGGATTTGATACAGTATTACTAGGAAGTGTTCCTTGGGATCAAATACTTAATGAATTTGTTATTTGCCCAAGTTGATTCTCAATATTTCTAATTGTAACTCCTTGACTTTGTAATTGATTTCCCATTTGTAACACCACTTCTTCTATAGACAACTTCTTCTCCTTAAATTATGTATTGCTGTTGACACCTGGAGGATAAGTAGATCTATAATTATTATTCTCTTGATTGTTCCAATTTCCCAATGGATTTACTTGATTGTTCCCTATTACTGATTATTACCACCCAAATTTTTATTCAGTTAAAGTAGAGATGGTTTTTCCAACCTGGTTATAATAATTTGAATATGGGTTATTCTGCTTGTTATTTATGGCATTCAAAGTTTTTAATGATTCTTGAGAATCTACCATTTGGCCTAATGAATTCTCTTTAATCATGGAAATTGGTTGAGAAAAATTCATTCCAAATTGGTCTAACTTCCTTAAAATTACAGCAACTTGATTTGCTAACTTAGTAAATGCATCAGATTCATGAATATTGGCTACTTTCTTAAGATTCACCCTCTGAGAAGGCCATTAAAAATTATTGGTAGTCATTTCTTCAATTAAAACATAGGCGTCATGAAATAGTTTTGACATCAATGAACCATTAGCAGCGACATCGATAATTGATCTAAGAGATCCAACTACTCCATTATAAAATAATTGAATTATTAACCAATCTAGTATAGCATGGTGTGGACACTTTCTTAAGAGTTCTTTAAATCTTTCTCATGCTTCATAAATAGATTTCCCTTCAAACTGATTAAAAGATGTAATATCATTTCTAAGCTTCACAATTTTTTATGATGGAAAATATTTAGCAAGAAAATTTTGTGCTAAATTCCCTCAAGTTTAGGTAGATCTAGATGCTAATGAATTCATCCACATCTTAGCTTTATCCCTCAGTGTAAAAGAAAATAACCTAAGTCTTATGCTATCTTCTGTTACACCATCATCTTTTAATGACACACATAATTCTAGAAAATTGGCAAGATGTAAATTTGGATCTTCAGTTGGTGATCCCCCAAACTGATTATTTGACACCATTTGGATAATAGCACGTTTAAGCTAAAATTAATTAGACACTACAGTAGGTTTTTCAAGACTACAATGAAGTTCATCTACAGTATGGTTGGCATAATTTGTTAAAGGTCTAAACACTTGATGAATTTCAACATTTTGATCATTTTGGTTTGACATTTTCTGTAATTTTTTCGCCATTTCTATAAATTTATTTGGATTTTTTAAGATTTTTAATTTGTTTTGGTTTTTCTAATTTTTCAAACAGTTCTCTCTAATTCAAAATCGTAGGGCACAAGTCCTTCAGAACCTGAACTACGCATACACAAACATAAAATAAAACTAAACACACAAAATAAAATACAATAACTTAAAGTTTAAATAAGACTTTCTAAAAATAGAAATTTGCTTTTAAATTAATAGAATCTTTACAATTTTCACATTACTTTTCCGGCAACAGTGTCAAAAACTTGATCCCAAAACTGCTTATATGCAACAGTATAACAATAATTTTGATTATATTTTTCACTTATATTTCCTTATTTTGCAATGAAACCAAAAAAATAACTCCCTGGTTGATTCCGTATAAATTTCCAGAGAATTCTTTTACCATAAAAACCACCACGGCGGCGGTAGTGTAGCACAACACTTCCCATCTTCGTTGCACTATCATTTCTTCAATATCCTTCATGGGATTATTCAATCCATGATTTACGATTCTTCGTTCTTTGATCAATCTTTTCTTCATCAGTAACTTGTTGAAGATTCGCTGCGCTTCCACACTAATAAACTTTTGCCAATTGAAAACTCGCATTCTGGGATTATCAGGGAAATTGGATGTCATAAGAATGAGATTAGTGGAGTTTCACTTCATTTTTGGAGCAAAAATATGAACTAGGAATCAAATTTTTGAGTTTAAAAAGATTATTCCCGCCCAGAACCCTCCTAAACCCGCCATTTGAACCCAAGTCCTAAAACCGCCATTTGAACCCAAGTAACCGCTATTTCGCCGGTCTCGCCGTTGGTGAGCCTCTATATTAATTTTTCCTGGACTCTCGGGAAAAACCCATTGTCGGCGGCGTCGAGGGAGCCGTTGGCGCCCAAAGCAAAATTTTCACAGTTTTTGCTCTGGTCTAAATGCGTTCCAATTTTTATCTATTGATCTAATTTTTAAGATGTTTCAAGGGTAAATAAGAGTAGTAGAGCTTAATACTACCACATACTAATAATAATTTCAAATACAAACTAATATAATTGTGATAAAAATAAAGATAAATATGGTTTGCCTCCCATAAAGCGTTTCGTTTAACGTCGTCAGCCCGACCTATTCAGGGTTCATTCG
>NW_018235943.1:94832-95726 GCF_001263595.1 Phalaenopsis equestris
TTTCCAATTCTTTCCAATTCATTTAATTGTAACAATCTCTTCTTACCAGCATATTTCAAATTATAATTGAATTCCTTAGTCACCCAATATGCTTTATGCTCCAATACCACTGGTAAGTGACAAGTCTTTCCAAAAATCAATTTGTAAGGAGTCATTCCAATAGGAGTTTTATAAGAAGTTCTGTAAGCCCATAACGCGGTATCTAGTCTAGTGGATCAATCTACTCTACTAGGGTTTACAGTCTTTTCAAGTATTTGTTTAATCTCTTTATTAAAAACTTCAACTAACCCATTGGTTTGAGGATGATAGGCAGTAGAGATTCGATGAATAATATTAAATTTTTTTGTCAACCTCAGAATATATTTATTCCTAAAATGGGATCCTCCATCAATGATAATCATTCTAAGCATTCTGTATCTTGTGAAAATATTTTTCATTAAAAATCTTGAAACACTTTTAGCGTCACAACGAGGTAAAGCTTGTGCTTTAATCCACTTAAAAACGTAGTCTATAATAATTAATATATATAAGTTCCCAAATGAAGGAATAAATGGTCCCATAAAATCTAATCCTCAAACGTCAAAGATCTCAACTTCTAACACGAAATTCAAAGGCATTTCATTTCTTCTAGATATATTGCCTATTTGTTGAGATCAATCACAAGTTTTTATATATCTATAAACATCTCTAAAGACAGTAGGCCAATAAAATCCAACCTGTAAAATTTTATAAGCAGTTTTATCAATCCCAAAATGTCCTCAAAATTAAGAATCATGACATTTCTGAATGATCAGCTCAGTTTCTTCATAATGTACACATCTCCTCATAATAAGATCTTTACATTATTTATATAAATAAGGCTCATCCCAAAAATATGCTTTCGCATCATGAATG
>NW_018235943.1:96054-96426 GCF_001263595.1 Phalaenopsis equestris
ACAGCTCCAATAGCATAATCACTAGCATCACACATTAATTCAAATGGTTTCTCCCAGTTAGGTGAAACTATAACAAGGTCTGTAATTATTTTTTTCCTTAATAATTTAAAGGCATTTAAACAGTTTTCAGTAAATTCAAATTTCTTGTCCTTTTTTAAAATTTGGCATAGAGGTTTGGTAATTTTTGAAAAATCTTTAATAAAACGCCTGTAAAATCCAACATGTCCAAGAAAACTCCTAACCTCTCTTACATTAGCAGGAGGTGTTAGTTTAGACATAACTTGAATTTTTGCAGGGTCTGCTTCCATACCATCTTCCGAAATTTTATGCCCAAACACAATTCCTCCTGCAACCATAAATTGACATTTCTCC
>NW_018235943.1:96936-109650 GCF_001263595.1 Phalaenopsis equestris
ACTACTTCTTTCATCATCGGATTTAATCTCCTTTGTGGATCAACTCTTGGTTTGTATCTTTCATCTAATATAATTTTGTGCATACAGAATGAAGGACTAATTCCCTTATTATCAGCTAAGGTCCAACCAAAAGCTTTCTTATATCTTTTCAATGTATCTAACAGTCTTTGCTCTTGTAAATTATTTAATTCTGAAGATATAATAATCGGTAATGTAGATGAGTCTCCTAGAAACACATACTTCAAGTGGCTAGGAAATATTTTCAACTCAAGTTCAAGTGGTTTTTTTATTGACAGAAATAGATTTTTATCAGCATTTTCCGTTATATCCAACATCTCAAATCTTTCCTGAACATAATCTAATTCTTCATTTTCTAATTTGTCCAAAATAACATCATTACTCTCTTCAAATTGTTATTTCCCTTCAAAATATTCTTTAAAATGTTCTTTCAATAGATGTTCACTAATTTCCATGCGAAAACATTCATTATCTCTTTCAACAGTAGGGTATTTCATAGATTTCACAATGTTAAAAGTCACTTCTTGATTATTAACTCTCATAATTAATTTTGTTTTTTGAACATCTATCATAGCTTTTCCAGTAACTAAAAATGGTCTCCCTAAAATAATAGGTATTTCCTTATCTTCCTCCATATCTAAAACAATGAAATCCACAGGAAAGATAAATTTATCCACTTTTACTAACACATCTTCTATAACTCCCTTAGGATACGTAACTGAATGATCCACTAATTGTAGCGTTACAGAAGTAGGTGAGACTTCTACTAATCCTAATCTTTTGAAAATTGATAGAGACATAATATTAATGTTGGCTCCTAAATAACATAAAGCTCGTCCATAAAATTTTTCACCAATAGCACATGGTATAGTGAAACTGCCAAGATTTTTTATTTTTTCAGGAAGCTTTTTCTAAATAATTGTACTACACTCTTCGCTAAGTGCAATAATTTTGTTATCCGTGAACTTCCTTTTTTTGTTCAGAAAACCTTTCATAAATTTCACATAATTGGGCATATGCTCTAAAGCTTCTACGAAAAAATATTCACCGTTAACTTCTTAAGAATTTCTAAAAATTTGGAAAATTATTTATTTTATATTGTTTATTCTGTTTGTGTTCCTACAATCTTTAAGGAAACGATGGTGGAGGTTTCTCCACAGTAATTTTCATTGGTGTAAATGGATACTCTAAATCTGGGTACTCATGATCCTTTTCTTTTTTGGTATCCATTTTCTCTGTTTTAGTTTCTGTTTCTTTTTGCACCCTTGTTTCCAATTCTTTTCCACTTTGTAATTGTATCACCTTGATTTGTTCTTTTCCTTGATCTTTAGGATTTGGTTCCACAGTACTAGGAAAAGTTCCAAATGTTCGGTTACTAAGAGCAGTAGCAATATGTCCCAATTGGTTTTCAATATTCTTAGTAGTAGTTCCTTGCTTTTGTAATTGATTTCCTTGAATTTGTAATTGGTTTCCTTGATTCTGCAATTGTCAAGCCATGTTTAATATCAGCTCTTCCATAGACAACTCCTTCTCCTTAATTTGAGTGTTGTTGTTAAATCCTGGAGGATAAGAAGGTCTATAGTTTACATTTCCTTGGTTGGATGAATTTCCTAATGGGTTCACCGGGTTGTTTGCCCATTGTTGATTTGTAAAAGAAATGTTATTCCAATTAAAATTTGGATGATTCTTCCAACCTGGTTTATAATAGTTTGAATAAGGGTTGTTGGGTCTATTAATAGCATTTAAGGTCTCATATGAAGGTTGAACGTCCACAAATTGCCCAGATGAATTCTCTTCCATCATAGGAGGTGTTGGAGAATAATTCATCCCATAATGATCTAATTTCTTTGATATTGCAGCAATCACTCTCTTAGGATTTACTCTTTCAGAGGGCCATTGAAAATTATTAGTAGTCATTTCTTCAATTAAAGAATATGTTTCATAAAAAGGTTTTGACATTAGTGTTCCACCCGCAGCAGCATCTATAACAGATCTAAGTGATCATACCAATCCATTATAAAATGTTAGAATTATTAACCAATCTGGTAGAGCATGCTGTGGATATTTTTTAAGAAGATCTTTAAAATTTTTCCAAGCTTTTATATTGATTCTCCTTCAAACTGACTAAAAGATGTAATATCATTTCTAAGCTTAGAAGTTTTCAAGGGTGGAAAATATTTAGCTAAGAATTTTTGTAACAATTCTCTCCAAGTTCTGATAGATCCAGGAGTTAATGAATTTAACCAAGCTTTGGCTTTATCCCTTAATAAAAAAAGAAAAAGTCTAAGCCTAACAACATTAGACACTTCATCATATTTAAAAGTAGCACAAATTTCAAGAAAAGTAGCAAGATGTAAGTTTGGATCTTTAGTAGGTATACCTCTGAATTGATTATTTTGTACCATTTGAATAATAGCTGGTTTAAGCTCAAATGAGTTCGTAAATTAGCAGCTACATAATGATAGATAAGTGAATTTCATCTGCTGTAGGATTTGCATAATCTTGTAGGGGTCTAGGTTGGCGTTCATTTTCTATTCCTATTCCTTGATTGTTCATGTTGTTTTTCATTGTATCAGAATTTCTAGGTTCTCTTCAAAATCTTCTAATCCTTCTAACATTGCGTTCTAATTTCAAATCGTAGGGTATAAGATTTTCAGGTCTAAATTTATGCATACAATTTGAAATCAGTACTCAGTAATTAATTTAAATAAAAATATATAAAATAAGTAAAAATAAGTTGCAAAAATAAGTTGCAATTCAAGTAAAAATTTTATAATAATCCTTAATCGTCCGTTACTCTAATTGTGATTTTTATTTACTCACTCCCCAGCAACGACGCAAAAAACATGACCGCGACTTTATATATGCTTAAAAATATAAGATAAATATGAACATAATAAATATTCAATAATTGTAAAGTCACACTTATCAACGCAAGTATACGTATCGCTCAAGTAATATAGGACTCTAATGGAGTCCTAGATATCAATCGTGGTTTAGAATTACAAACTATGATTTTAGAAAAAGCAATACTTTAATCACAACAATGAAGTTCAATTTTCTTATCTGTCACTGATAGGCAATTGCAATAAATGTATAATTTTAATAACTATTAAATAACGAATGATACTAATGAGGGTTTAAATGTGATATTCAATATAAGAAAACATCCTTCTCCTTGTCAAGAAATTTTAGTGAATGGATAAAGTGAATTGGTTCAAATTATATTGTGCCAAAAAAAGAGCATACCTATTCTTTACGCTTTGGTCCAACCATAAAGAACACTGACTAATCCTACGCTTATTTACTGAATCTACAGCTAGGCTGGGAGGATACCGGCTCTCACTTTGGAGCTTCCACGTTCCCCTCGCTTGAGGGCTAACATCTACACTTCAGTACCCAAACGATAGGATGTAATCTTCACTTCTACACCCGATAATTTTATTTCTACGCTAAAATCTCTAAGTCTACGCCCGATAATTTTATTTCCCTATTTATTTGCACCCAACTTCCAAGGGCTTTAACCTCCCTGAATCTTGGATGTAATCTTACTTTAGTTGTAAAACCCAACATATTTTAACAATTCAATTGGCTAGATTGAAAGTAAATTAAGATCAAAGTGAAAAGATCATCACAATTTCTTAAATATTTTCATGGCTCCACAAATTCAAATCACCATTTCACAAATCTCAAGACAAGGAGAAAGACAGAGAAAACTACTCAGATCTCATGGGGAAAACACAATAAAACTCGGAATTCATATATAAAATCAAAGCCATACAAACTACAATAATAAAGTCATACAAACTACAACAAGTAAATAACTTATCTATAATTTCTCCCCAAGAACACTCCTCGAAGTTCCTCTGAATCTCTTCCTTTCCTTACGGCACACAGAATACCTCTTCGAAGTAGCAAGGAGCATGAAATCTCTCGCTTTCCCCCCACTCTTACAATCTCTCAAAAAATTCTTCACACTATTGGAACCTTTCTAACCTCCAAGAACTCTCTCCCCCTTCCAGAATCCCTTTTTCTCTTTTAATTTTCGGCCAAAATAGTCTTTTAAAGTTGTGGATGGCTTTCCCAAGAGTTTCCTAAGCATCCCTTCAAAATTTGGCCTTATCCAAAGCCTGATTGGGCATAACCGCCAAGCTCGCGGCCTCAAGGGCGTCATCGGCGGACCTTCAAAAATAATTAATTCTAGAGTCTCGGGAAAATCTCGTCAACGGCGGGGTCGATGGCGCCGTCGGCGCCCTAGATCAATTCTGCACATTTTAGTCCTTTTTCGCGCCAAATTTGCTCCTTTTTGCATCTTTTTGCTCCAATGAGCCTAATTCATCATTCCCGCAATAAAACATCAAAAACACCTTTCTTTAAAATGAAATATCATAAAAAATAATAGAAAATAGGTATGAAAATCTCAACATATTTTCCTCTGGTCAATTATAAAGAGCGAAAGGCAGACACGTAATCAGACAGCTCTCCGTCATTGATCCAACTTTTTTGTTACGATAGATTGTATAAATTTTAATTAAATATAATCAATTAATATTCAAATTCTACGCAAGTACATGTATCATTATCAAGTAATAATGGACTTTCTATTTAAGCCCCAAATATCGATACTACGGGAAAGGTTTAAATTGGAAATGACAAATTTGCTAGGAAATTCATAGAAAGTCAATTGAAATCATTGTCACTAATTTTAATTTTTGAGATGTAATAAAAATTAAAATTTTAAACTATTATTAAATCAAATATGCAAAATTTAAAATAGTAAATATTAATCTATCAACTATGTTTATGTAACGAAGATTCTTATTTGAAAAAGCATCCTTCTCACTGCAATGAGGCTATGGTAAAATAAGATGAGATAAATGTTAATAATATGTATTTTGCAAAATAGGAGCAATTTTAATTCTCTACCCTTATACAGAGCATAGAAAATCATTAGCTAATCTCAGTGTTTAGTCCCTAAATTCGTGGCTAGGCTAGGAGGATACCGGCTCCCACTCCAGAGCTCCCACTTCTCTTCACCTGAAGGCTAGCTCTCGCTTCAGTTTTTAAACATTAAGACTGAATTGAAGATTTTAGTCTGTCACCCTAAAGATTCTACAATTCTACACCCAAAAAGAAAATTTCCCTATTTATTTGCACTTAATTCCATAAATGTTGTTCTCCTTCATGGAATCAAATGTGATCCTTACTCTGCTGTAGAACTCATACACCATTTCCCGGATCATATGTTTCACAACCCATTTTAACAATTCAATTGGCCAGATCAAAATGTAAATTAAGTTCAGAGTTGAAAATTCATCACAATTTATTTTATAATTTAATATTGGCATATTCATATTTTCTCTTCATTTCACAATATCTCAGAGTAGGGAGAAAGATAGAGGGAACTACTCAGACTTCATGAGAAATAAATAACAAAACACAAATTTCATATATAAAAGAAAGTTTATACAATACTGATAAACAAACAATACTTATCTGAAAACTGTTTCTCAAAGCAAATCTTTTGTAGCCATTCCTTAGAAATGCAGGAAGAAGATATCTCTCACTTTTCTCCTTCTCCAACACTCTTATAGAAAGTTTCACACTAAATCTCACCACAAAAACTCTAAAAATACAAGAAGAAGATATCTCTCACTTTTCTCCTTCTCCAACACTCTTACAGAAAGTTTCACATTAAATCTCTCCAAAAAACTCTAAACTATGAAAACAAAATCACTAATTGACTCCAATATGGAAGTGGAATGGAATGATGTGGTGCAAAAATGAAAGTAGAGATGTGAAAAACATAGAGGAGTGCTTTTTCTAATGAATTTGGCCCCAAATAGCGCCCAAGGTCTGTTCTCCAAGAGTACCTCCAAAAAACTCTTCAAAAAATCTCAGCATTAATTTGTTTTGCACTGTCGGCGCTGCCCTAGGTGCTGTCGGCACTGAGCATTTCTTCAAAAACGTCATTTTGACTCCAAATTTCATCTTTTTTGCTTTCTTTTTGCTTTAAGCCCTAAAAATCAACAACCTATAAGAAAACATCAAAATACCTTCCATTAAAGTGTAATATCATGAAAAATAGGTATAAAATATGGGTCTAAAAATGTATATATTTTTGGTGTATCAAAATCCCCTAAACTTACATGTTATTTGTCCTCAAGTAACTCCTTTACTACATAAAAAAAATATGAATTACGATAAAAGCCTTAACTCTTAGACTTTCGTATTTTAGTTTTACAAATATAATAATATAACTTAAGAAAAATTCAAAACAACTCCAATTAATACTAAAGGTGTAAAGATATTCAATAATTAAGTCTAAGGTTTCTGATCCTCTATTCTTTCAAGATAAATTTCAATTTTTTATATTAAAGACACTTAGCAAATTCATATGAAAATGAATTTCATAAAACTTTATTAATAATTAAGTTAACATTCAAATAAAAAGTTTAGAAAATGTTTAGAAAATGTGTTCCAGTCTTTTTCCTTAAGTTGATTCAAGTCAAGCCAATTTTTAATTAGGCATCTCCTCAAGCTTCTCCCCATATATATATATATTTTGTTTTTCTTTTCTTTTCAAGATCATTTTTAATCCCCTTTTTCTTTTCTTTCTTTCTTTTCTTCTCTTTTTTTTTTATGTCAGGATCACTATATCTGGATAAGTTAAAAACATTTTACATTTCTTCACTTAACAAATTTATATTAACTTAAAAATTTCATAATTTTAATTTTTTTTATTTTTACATGAATCTTTTAAGATTTTTAATATTTCAAAAATACAAATTTTCTTTACTAAAAATAGAAAAACATAGTCTTATTCTCTTTTACCAAATATCTTAGCCCCTAGAATTAGCCTTTATTATTGAAAATTTTTACTTAAATTTACTATATATTTAGAAACATAAGTATACTTATCCAAAGTTAACATCTACTACCAAAGGTCATATTAAATTTAAGATTTTAAAAATATAATTAAGTGAGGACAAATAAAATGAAGTTCTTTCTCTCTTTCTAAAAATGAACTTTCTAAAAATCTCTCTTTCTAAAAATGAATTTTCTTCGTCTTCCCCCCAAACATAAATTTTTAAAAGATTTTTACATGAAGAACTTTAAAAATGAAGGGTAAAAGAAAGCATTATAAACATAGAAAATTTATACTTGTTGGAGATTCTGATTTTTGAAGATAAATTTTAAAAATACTTCAGTTGCTAAAATCAAAACTACATAGCTAAAAACATTAAATTGCACATAATACATATAAAATTAGCTGGGAAAGAGCAAATCACAAAACAGAACAAAGTGCTAAAAATAACAACAAAACTAATCTAAATTCTAAAAATAAAAACAGTCTTAAAAACAGTCTTCCACGTTATTTCACATAACATAACAAACAAAGTCTAAACAACATCACAACACAAATAATACAATCACACAGTACAAACACAAACAAACAAAATAGATCACCAGTCATCATCTTCCTCATCATCGACATCTAACTTTTGCTGCTGATATGGAGTATAAGTAGGGTGAATAGGGAACTGAACTGTATGGTCACCCCTCATGTATCTCACTAAAGAATCATCATAAGTTGCATCATACTCAAATTTCTGGTGAATCAGATCATCAATGTAAGCATTTCTGGCTATCTTTGGTCACCTCACTATGATGGTTCGTCGGAATCATTCTTCCAAAAATAAAATAATGTTAGGCCTCACATAATACATTTAAACTAGCATGGGGAATGTTAACTTTAACTCTATTTTTTATTTTCCAAGCCCCTTTCTCACTAGTCAGAAAAGAAATAACTTCATCTAAAGCCTGATCTGTAACAGAAAAAAGAATAATACTGGCATCTATACACATCTTCTACAGAATAAAACTTATTTATTTTCTTTGGAGTAAACTCTACACTTTTTTCCACAAACAAATACATAATCGTCAGAAGCTTCAGGAAGGTTGACATAAAATTCCATTACAATCCAAGTTATCCCATCGATAGTAAAATAGCATAAGTTTTCCCAATTCCGAGCAATAATCAAATGTTCAACTTCTCCCAGATTTTTAAAACCTCGGCTCTGAATTACTTTCTTATTTTCACAAATGCTATGAAATCGAGCACTGGCTCTAAAGCTAAAAAATCTCTGCTCGTCATATTCTTGTCATATTCTATTTTTCTTTTTCTTTCCTTTTGCTCAATCTAGGTGCCATAGGAAATCTAGAAGATTTTAAAAATTTCAAATAAATTCTAAAATTCTAAAAATCCAAATGTAAAACATTTTAGACTTCAAATCATTATATAAGAGTTCATCACCAAAGGATTTTCTCAAAAATTTCTTAAAAAATTTTTCATATTTTTGGATCCATGCAATGTGAGATAATTCCTTGGTGAAAATAAAAAAAAATTTTGGTTTAAAGTGTAGCTCTTACCTAGAGAAGATGAAATTCGAAGTCTTTTAGCCTCTAAATCGCCTCAAATCTGACCACAATCAAGCCCTTGCCGCCCAAACCTAAGGTTGAAGATGACTTAAGCATAAAAATGGTGGCCACAGAAAAAATTATGAATTTTTACGGGTTAAAATCTACTGTCAGGGCGAGGGTGCCGTTGCCGCTGAAGGCCCGAAAATTTCTTATTTTGATTTTTTCTATTTCTAATTTCCTATCGACTTACTCCAAAATTTTTAGTATTTTAAACACAAATTTTTATCTAACAATAATTCACAAAATAAAACATTTCACCAACACGAATTTTCATAAACAACAACAAACTAACTTTTATATATGCACTTTTTACAAACATAATTTTTTAATTACACAAGCACCCATATTACAAAAACTAATTATAAATTAGCATAAAAATCAAGCCACAACACTAAAAAAAATCAAGCCACAACACTAAACCACAACACTAAACACTGTCACAAAACTATACACACAATCAAAGTTCAGAATTCTAAAGAAAAAAAAAACAAACAAACAAATTTAAATCCACACATATACACTAAGTATATATAATGTTCCAAAATAGATAGAGAATTTAAAGTCTTCAATTATTACACCTCTTCCTCAGTGCTTTCTCCTCCTCTGATATCTCTCATAGATTGGTAATGAACATATAAGTTGTAGAAGGATTGGTATGGGAATTGATCTGTCAAATTTTCTTAGATCCACTTATTTTCTTTAAACATCTGAAATAATCCTGCTTCAAAAGTTCCAGTGTGATCAAAATTTTTTTTCATTCTTCAATCTAGGTGATCAAAAAGGTATTTAAGATCTTCTACTGCATTCATAATATTCTAAATTTCCCTTTCAATTTTCTTCAATTTCTTTTCTAAAGAAAACAAACTTCCAACTGTTGATGGTATTAATGTAGTTGAAGCATGTGAAGATTGATCTATAATAACATTTAATCCTTCATTTCCATTTCCAACATAATTATCATCAATAGGGATCATGGGATCCCAAGGTAGTAAAATCCAAGGTAAAAAAGTTTTTTCCAAACTTTCATATGGAACTTGTGCTTGACTGCAAATCAAAAAGATGGTAGATGGATGCCCAAGTCCGTAACTTGGTCCATTAGTAAGGATACCCATATTAGATTTAAGTATAATAGACCCTATATCAATCGATTTTTCCATTTGAATGCAGTAATTTACAATAGCACATTCTTTGGTAACTCTACTAATTCTCATAGTAGGGAGTAATTTTGCAGCAATAAAGAAATGTCATTGCTTTGAAATTGGATTTAGTAATGAAGTGGAGAAACTAACATATCCTTCATCTTATATCTCCCATATATCACTTTCATCCGTTAGAAGATTATACATGTCTTGCATCAAATCTCGTGTATGAATGAAATTTGAATAATGACATATTGGAATGTTGTCTATCATATACAATTCATTAATCCTTGCAGGAGTAAATGGTACAGCCTTACCTCGTACAAAGACAGCACCTTGAGTAATTCCATGTAAGTTTGCATAAAACTCTTTTACCGCAGGTACGACAACCGCAGATGTACTGTAACACACAACTTCTCAACCCCTTTACAGAATGATTTTATCAATTAAACTAGTAAGATTGATCACTCCATGATTAACAAATCATCTTTCCTTGATCAATCTTCTCTTCATAATAACTTTATCGTATAATCGTGTCGCGTCAAAATTAATAAACTTTCTTTTGTTGAAAATTCCATACCTCAAAGTATTTCTGGAATTGGAAGCCATGGAATCCAAAAATAGGAAGTTACTATGCGTCCAAGGATGTTACTAGGCCTTTTTAAACTCGTCCTGGTGGTTATTATGAAGTGAAATCACGTCAAAACCTGCCAAAAGTCATCTAAAACCGTCCAACTGCACTCAGCGTTGTCGGGGCTCCCGATTGGCGCTGCCTGTGCTGATGTATGTTATCTAGGGTGTCGTCGGCGCCAGTGGCCAAAATTGCAATTTTTATTTTTTTATTCAATTCGATACCAAATTTTCTTCCAATACCAATATTTAACTTGATTTATAATAAATGCAATTGTGTAGGATTATTATCTACTAATATATAAGACACTTAACAAACTAAATAGTAATACATAGCAATATATGTATGGGTTGTCTCCCACAAAGCGCTTTGTTTAACGTCGTGAGCCTGACATAAATTTGTTTAGTTGGGCTGACTTAACATTAAAACTTCTTTAAATTGAGGTATGTGCCCTTCATAATAATGTTTCAAATGATGCCCATTAACTTTAAATATCTTTCCAGTGTTAGGATCTTTAATAACAACAGTTCCATAATGATAGACTTTAATCACTTTAAATGGTCCTAACCATATGTATTTTAGTTTTTTCTAGAAACAATCTCAGTCTTATATTATATAGCAGAACTTCTTGTCCAGATTCAAATTTCTTCTTAACAGTCTTCAGATCATGCCATATTTTCATTTTCTCTTTATATATTTTTGCATTATCATATGCTTCATTTCTAATCTCCTCAAGTCCATTGAGTTGCAAAAACCTTTTTTCATTAGCATCCTTGAAATTAAAATTAAATTCTTTAATAGCCAAAAATGCTTTATGTTCCAGTTCTAGTGGTAAATGACATGTTTTTTTCCAAAAATCAATCTATATGGGGACATTCCTATAGGGGTTTTATAAGCAGTTCTATATGCCCATAATGCAGTATCTAGTCTAACAAACCAATCCAATTTATAAGGATTCACAGCTTTTTCTAAAATGCATTTAATTTCATGATTCGATATTTCTGCTAGACCACTAGTTTGAGGATGATAAGCAATAGAGAATCTATGCATTATATCATATTTCTTCATCAATTTTTTGATTCTCTTATTCCTAAAATGAAATCCTCCATCAGTAATGATTACTCTCAGCATTCCATATCTTGTAAAAATGTTTTTAATTAAAAATTTAGAAACACTCCAAGCATCACATCTAGGCACAACAATAGCTTCAATCCACTTAGACATATAATCAACAGTAGCAAGTAATATATATAAATTTCAAAATGAAGGTATAAATGATCCCACAAAGTCTAATCCCCACACATCAAAAATTTTAACTTCTAATGTGTAATGTAGAGGCATTTCGTCTCTTCTATAAATATTTCCTACTCGTTGACATGTATCGCATGTTTTAATATATTCATTAACATCTCTAAAAATAGTCACCAATAAAATCCAGCTTGCAAAATTTTATATCCAGTTCTATTTGTTCTAAAATATCCTCCAAATTCAGAATCATGACATCTTTCAATTATCTGTTGAGTTTCTTCATAAGGCACACATCATCTAATAATAAAATCTTTACTTTGTTTATATAAATATGGGTCAACCCAAAAATAATCTTTCGAATCATAGATAAATTTCATTAATTGTAGATTCTTGATATCAAATGGTAGAATCTCACTTACAATATAATTTATTATATCAGCATACCACGGTACATCCATTTCATCAATGCTATATAAATGTTCATCAGGGAAATTTTCTAAAATTTCATTTGCAAAATTAGTTAATATTTCTATTTCTATTCTAGACAAATGATCAGCTATTTGATTATAATTTTTCTTTTCTATCTACCACGGTAAAAAAACTCTTGCAATAGAAGTATCCATCTAATTAATCTTGGTTTAACATCCTTCTTTTGCATCAAGTATTTAATAGCAGAATGATCTGTATGCACTATACATTTAGTTCCAATTAAGATCTAAATTTATCAAAGACATAAACAATAGCTAATAACTCTCTTTTAGTAGTAGTATAATTAATTTGAGCTTTATTTAGAGTTTTACTAGCATAATATATAACTTTAAAAACTTTTTCGTGCCTTTGTCTTAATACAGCCCTGATAGCATAATCACTAGCATCACATATTATTTCAAATGGTTTCTCCCAGATAGGTGGTACTATTATAGGTGCAGTGATTAATTTTTTCTTTAAATATTCAAATGTTGTTATGTGTGCCTCATTAAAATCAAATTTCGTATCTTTTTTCTAATAGTTGGCATAGGGGTTTAGTTGTTTTTGAAAAAATTTTTATGTAGTGCCTGTAAAAACCAGCATGTCCTAGAAAACTTCTCACCCCTTCAACATTATTAGGAGATGATAAATGATAATTTTTCTATAACTTTGCAAGATCTACTTCCATGCCTTTTTCAAAAATTTTATGCCCAAGTACAATACCTC
>NW_018235943.1:109660-122528 GCF_001263595.1 Phalaenopsis equestris
AAGATCTACTTCCATGCCTTTTTCAAAAATTTTATGCCCAAGAACAATACCTCTTGCAACCATAAAAGACTAGGTTGATTTTTTCTAAGACTAGGTTGATTTTTTCACATATCTCCAGAAATTTTTCTAAATTATTAAGACATAACTCAAAAAAAGTCTCAAATATAGAAAAATTATCCATAAACACTTTCATTCCATGCTCTATAAAATTGCTAAAAATTGACATCATGCATCTTTGAAATGTTGCAGGTGCATTGCATATTCCAAAAGACATTCTACGAAAAGAAAATGTTCCATATGGGCTTGTAAACATTGTTTTCTCTTGATCCTTTGGAGCAATTCAAATTTGATGATATCCGGTATATCCATCTAAAAAGTAGTCATTTACTTACAGCCAATCTATCCAACATTTGTCTAGAAAGGGCAAAGGAAAGTGATCTTTCCTGGTGGTCATGTTTAATTTTTTATAGTCTTTACAAATTTGCCAACCAGTAACTTATCTTATTGGAATTAATTCATTTTTCTCATTTACTTCAACGGACACTCCTCCTTTCTTTGGAACACAATGAATTGGACTTGAACACAGTGAATTGGGCTTACCCAAGCACTATCTGAAATAGGATATATAATTACAACATCTAATCACTTTAAAATATCTTTTTTAATAACTTCTTTCATTATTGGGTTTAATCTTCTCTGAGGATCCACTTTAGGTTCATACTATTCATCTAATAAAATTCTATGCGTACAAATTGAAGGACTAATTCCTTTAATATCTATTATAGTCCATTCAAAAGCCTTTTTATACTTTTTCAACATCTCTATTAACTTTTGTTTCTGAATTTCAGTTAACTGGGAAGATATAATAACATGCAATGTAGATGACTCTCCTAAAAATACATATTTTAAATGTGTAGGCAATATCTTCAATTCAAGTTAAGGTGGTTTAATACTTGAAGGAATAAGATTCTTACTATCATTCTCCAGCAAATCTAATGCTTCAAATTTGCCCTGAATATAATCTAAATCTTCTTCTTTTACTTCATTTTCAGTATCAAAAATTTTTTCTTGCTTTAATTTATCTTCAAATTCATTCTTAAACTGCTCATTACTTAGATAATCAACTACTTCCATCCTGAAATATTCATTATCTTTTTCTATTGCAGGATATTTCATAGCTTTTGCTATATTAAATGTCACTTCTTGATCATTAACTCTCATCATTAATTCTCCTTTTTGTACATCTATTGCAGCTCTCCCTATTGCAATAAATGGTCTCCCTAAAATAATGGGAATCTCTTTATTTTCATCCATATCCAATACTATAAAGTCTACAAGGAAAATAAATTTATTCATTTTTACTAGCACATCTTCTATACCTCCTTTTAGATTAGTTATTGATCAATCAGCTAACTGAAGAGTTACAGTAGTAGGTGAAATTTCTCCTAAGTCTAAACATTTAAAAATTGATAAAGGCATAAGATTGATACTCTCTCCTAAATCACATAAAGCTTTTCCTTAAATTTTTTTTCTAATCGCACAAGGTATAATAAAACTACCACGATCTTTTAATTTTTCAGAAAACTTTTTCTAAATAATAGCACTACACTCTTCAAGCACTACACTCTTCACAACTACCACGATCTTTTAATTTTTCAGAAAACTTTTTCTAAATAATAGCACTACACTCTTCACTAAGTGCAACGGTCTCATGATCTGTAAACTTCCTTTTCTTATTTAATACATCCTTCATAAATTTAACTTAACTTGGCATTTGTTCCAAAGCTTCACAACAGGAATATTTATCATTAACTTCTTAAGGATTTCCAAAAATTTTATAAATTGTTTATCTTTATTCTTCTGTTTCAGTCTTTGAGGAAACGGAGGTAATGGCTTTTCTACAGGGCTCTGTGTTTGTTCATTTTCCTATTGATCATTTTTCATTTCTTCCTTTTCTTCATCAACTTCAATTTTTCTTTGGATCATTGTTTCAACTTCTTTTTCACTTCATAATTGAATAGTTTTAATTTGCTAATTTATTTTGATTTGATTTTTTGGATTAACTTCCACAATACTTGGAAGAATTCCATAAGATCAATTATTAAGTGCAGTAGCAATATGTCCTAATTGATTTTCAATATTTCTAATAGCAGCCACTTGATTCGGTATTTGATTTCTCATATTCAACATTACTTCTTCCATCGTCAGCTTCTTTTCCTTAACTTGTGGGTTAGGGTTGGAGTTAAATCCTGGAGGATAATAAGGTCAAAAATTAAGATTTCCTTGATTATTCATATTTCTATATGGATTCACCAAATTATTATAATTGTTCCAACTAAAATTAGGGTGATTTTTCCAACCAAGGTTAAAATAGTTAGAATAGGGATTGTTATTTCAATTATTTATTGCATTTAAAGTTTCATAAGATGATTGTATCAATAATCTGTCCTAGTGAATTCTCCTCTAATACTGGGGTACTTGAGAATAATTCATTCCCATTTGATCAGTCTTTTTAGAAATAGCAGCAATTTGAGATGCCAAAATGGACATTGCATCAGAATCATGAATACTAGCTACTCTCTTAGGATTTACTCTTTTAGAGGGCCATTGAAAAATATTAGTAGCTATTTCTTCAATTAAAGAATATGCTTCATCATAAGGTTTCAACATTAATGAACCATCTGCAACAACATCTATATAGATCTTAATGTTCCTACTAATCCATTGTAAAATATTTGAATTATTAACCAATCTGGTAAAGCATGATGTGGACATTTCCTAAGAAGATCTTTAAATCTTTCTCAGGCTTCATATATCGATTCCCCTTCAAACTGACAAAAAGATGTAATATCATTTCTAAGCTTAGCAGTTTTCATGGGTGGAAAATATTTAGCCAAGAATTTTTGTGATAGTTCTCCCCAAGGTCTAATAGATCTAGGTGTTAACGAATTTAACCAAGCCTTGTCTTTATCCCTTAATGAAAAAAGAAAAAGTCTAAGCCTAACAACATCATTAGACACTCCGTCATATTTAAATGTAGCACAAATTTCAAGAAAACTCGTAAGATGTAAGTTAGTATCTCCTGTAAGTAATCCTCTAAACTAATTATTTTGTACCATTTTGATAATAGTAGGTTTAAGCTCAAACAAATTAGCAGCAACAAATTAGCAGTGAATAGTCAAGTGAAGTTCATCTGCTGTCGAATTTACATAATCTTTTAAAGATTCACATAATCTTTTAAAGGTCTTTGTCGATTTTCATTTATTGGATTATCTAAGTTATTCGCTATTCTACTCAAAATTTTAATTTCTTTGTGTTAATTTCAAAATTTTCTAATAGTATGTTCTAATTCTGAATCGTAAGGTACTAAACCTTCACATCCAATATATCGAAAAAAAAAAATATAGTAAGCAAGGAAAAATTTCTTAAATATACTCTTAAATATAGTTATATATGTATTTTTTTTAATAATAATAACTTTTTAATGGTATATATATTATCTCTGAATTTCTTAATTTATCAAAACTATTTAATTCAACCGTTACCTTCCCAACACAAAGACACAAAGTCACAAAAAACTTGATCCGGCTTTTTTGTTGCGATAGATCGTGTAAAATTTAATTAAATATAATCAATTAATATTCAGATAATCAATTAATATTAATATAATCAATTAATATTCAGATTCTATGCAAGTATACATATCATTATCAATTAGTAATGGACTTTCTATTTAATTCCCAAATATCGATCCTACGGGGAAAGTTTAAATTGGAAATGATAAATTTGCTAGGAAATTCACAGAAAGTCAATTGAAATCACTATCACTAAATTTAATTATTGATATGTGATCAAAAATAAATTTCTAAACTATTATCAAATCAAATATGAAAAATTTAAAATAATAAATACTAATATATTAACTATGTTTATGTAACGGAGATTCTTATATGAAAAAGCATCCTTCCCACTACAATGAGGTCATGGTAAAATGAGATGAGATAAATGTTCATAATATGTATTGTGCCAAATAGGAGCAATTTTAATTCTCTACCCTGATACAGTACATGGAAAATTATTGGCTAATCTTAGTGTTTATTCCCTAAATTCGTGGCTAGGCTAGGAGGATACCGGTTCCCACACCAAAGCTCCCACTTCCCTTCACTTGAAGGCTAGCTCTCACTTCAGTTTTTAAACATTAAGACTGAATTGAAGATTTTAGTCCATCATCCTAAAGGTTCTCCAATTCTACACCCAACAAAGAATATTTTCCTATTTATTTGCATTTAATTCCATAAACGATGTTCTCCTTCATGGAATCAAATGTGATCCTTACTCTGTTGTAGAACTCATACTTTCACAACACATTTTAACAATTCATTTGACCAGATCAAAAAGTAAATTAAATTTGGAGTTAAAAAATCATCACAATTTATTTTACAATTTAATATTGGCACATTCATATTATCACTTCATTTCACCATATCTAAGAGTAGGGAGAAAGATAGAGGGAACTACTCAGACTTCATGTGCAAGAAATAACAAATCACAAATTTTATATATAAAAGAAAGTTCATACAACACTGATAAACAAACAATACTTATATCAAAGAAAACCCTTTGTAGCATTTCCTTAGAAATGCACGAAGAAGATATCTCTCACTTTTCTCCTTCACAAACACTCTTACAGAAATTTTTACGATACATCTCACCACAAAAACTCTAAATTATGAAAATAAAATCACTAATTGACTCTAATATGGAAGTGGAATGGAATGATATGGTGTAAAAATGAAAGTATAGGAGTGAAAAATGTAGAGGAGTGCTTTTTCTGATGAAATTTGGCCCCAAATATAGCGCAAGGTCGGTTCTCCAACGGGTGCCTCCATAAACTCTTCAAAAAATTGTCCAAATACATTGAACCTTTTAGAAACAAGGTCTGCACTACCTTTGGCGCAGTCGGCACTGGTCTGGCACTGTCGGTACTGAGTAAAAAATCTTCGCACTAATTTGTTTTGCGCCGTCGGCGCTGCCCTCAGCGCTGCCAGCGCTGAGCATTTCTTCAAAAACATCATTTTGACTCCAAATTTCATCATTTTTGCTTTCTTTTTACTTAATCCCTAAAAATCAACGACCTATATGAAAATATCAAAATACCTTCCATTAAAGTGCAATATCATCAAAAATAGGTATAAAATATGGGTCTAAAAATGCATATATTTTTAGTGTATCATTCATCATGTCAGATGGCCAGAGCCCATGAGTCCTTATAGACCTAAGATCTCACTCGATACTCAACCAAATCACATAGGGCTTGTTCCTAAACCTTCATTTACTAAAGGAGAACACTTACATATGGTTACAATGCTATGAAATTAAACTTCTCTTCACAATTGGTGAAACTGAGCTCAAAATTAGGGTTAATGGTTTATACCTTTGTCTGGAGTTCCACGAACCTCCTGGATGTGTAATTTTTCCTCTTATGTAAGCTCTAAGTATAATTTTAATGAAATGGGTGTGCGACTTTGATCAAAAGGTAGGTTATGATACTCAACAGACGAGGATTTGATGGAGAACTTCCTCTTTTGGTCTGAGGAAGCTTTCGAAAGTTTTAATTGGAATGTTCATAGTTTTTTATGAAATCCCAAAAAAAGCCCTGATTTTGAACTCAAAATTGAGCTCTCAAAGAGAAATATATAGGAGGAAAATGATGGGCTTGAGCTTAGGAGTTCTTAGGGAGTGTATGGAAGTAGTTGGGTTGAGTTTCCTCAAGGAAATTGGTAAACTCTCTTTTTGGCCATGGAGGAGGTGGTTTAAATAGAGGGGAAATGGGTGGAGCACAGAGCTTCAAAGTAGGTGCAAAATAGTGCTTAGGTGGAGGGCAGAAGAATGTCAAATGCCAATTGGAATAAGCTAGCTTGGATAGGTGTAATTGGGTTTAGATTGAGGTGTGGGGGCTCTCGATTTTGGCTCCTCTAGTGACTAGGGTGGCTGGCCAAGGCAGAGGAGGAGCTCAGGTGGCTCAAAAATCTCAGAGGTGTCTATCAAGGTAATTAATTAGGTTGGTGATGGGTTTTTGCAAAGATCCCCTTGGCTTAGTCTTTTTAGGAAACATATCCCTTAATTTTAGGGACCCTTGTTCCATGGCTCATGTAGGTTGGGCTAAATAGATTTTGGATAGTCCTTAGAGTCCACTTAGTGGTCGTAATGGTCTTAGGTTGACCACTTGGGCTAGTTTTGATTACATTTGGGTCGTGGGTCAATTTTTGGTTCAAATTGGGCTAGGTTGGGCTAGTCATGAAATTGGACTCAATTGATTGATCAAGAAGGTGTGAATGATTGTCACAAGGAGTTTAGAAATGATTTAAAGTGATTTTGAATTTATTTGGAGGTTCAATTTGAAGGATTTTGGCTCATGATCAATTTTGGGGGTGTTGGTTTTGAGTTGGGCTATAGTTTGGTTATGGCCTAATTGATGGTTCAATTTGATGTGGTTAATTTTCATGAAGATTTTTTGATAGGAATTGACTGAAAATTTCAGAGTTATGGGGTTCAATTTAGTGGGATTTGGGGACATGACCAATTTGAGGCAAAATTGGGGGTTTTGGTCCAAGTTAATTTTGAGTGAAATTAATGCTTGACCAAGTCCAATTGAAGGTTCAATTTGATATGGTGAAGTGTTGTAAATAGCTTATGATTCTAAATTGGGGCAATTGGTTAGATTTGGGAGTTCAATTGAGTGAGATATTGGTTTTGGGTCAAATTGGGGCTTTTTTATTTAGGATGAATTTAGTTTTAAATGTGGGTCAATTAGGCTTGGGTTTGGTTTCAATCAAGCTTGGGCATGATGATATTGAGTTTAGAATTGAAATTAAGGAAGATTGGGATCCAATTGGTGGATATTGGGGCTGAATTGCGGTAATTGGACCTTTAAAGGCAATTTGGGTTTTTTTTATCAAAATAGGTTAAATTGGTCAAATTGTGGTCAATGGAGTGGTGCAAATTCTTTTTGGGGACATTTGAAATGGTTTTGAAGGTTGTGTGACAATTTGGGTGATCAGGGGTATTTTGGTAATTTTGGCCAAATAAGGGGTATTTGGTAATTTTGAAATTTTTAGGGTGTTATGGGTAATTTGGGTGGTTTCAAATGGTTTGAGATGATTTTGAAAAATTTTAGGTATTTTGGGAATGGTGGGGTTTTAAGGGAAGTTTGGTAATTTAGGTAGATTTGGGAGCAAAAGGCTAAGTTGGGTATTCTAGTAAAATTGGGGTGTCAATCACCCTACTTGAGCCATGGACCAATAGAATCCTCTACCTTGTGTCCTCCATGTACTGGTCCTAGCTAAACCTTAACCTAGGGATAATGAGTCTAGGGGACCAACTACATGAGTCTCCCAAAGGGTTAAGGGATCAAAGTTAAACAGGTTTGGGCTTAGGGTAGTGAGTGAAATTGCAATGTACAAGTGTGTGCGTGAGACCAACCAAGACCACACCACCAAAGGTTTAACCCTAAGGCCAAGCAGTCCTATGGGGACTCCCCTTGAGCACCTCCATATTGACCCCACCTACTAAGTGCTAGAGGTTTGGACCAATATGTGGAACTTTAAGTTGAGCAAAGAAAATTTTAGAATTTTTATTGGTGAGGGTTCCTTTTCTATTCTTCTAGGAATAGTCAATAGGAAAGTCCTATGGCTAGACCCTATGCTACTAAAAGGGAAACATTAGACCTCAACAAAAAGTGAGGTCAATAAAGATTAAACCCAATAATGAAAAATGTGGTAATGAAAGAAATTCTAACGTGGTTAAATGAGGGAATTATTTATCCTATTTATGATAGTGCATGGGTTAGTTCTATTCACTGTGTTCCTAAGAATAGAGGAGTGACAGTAGTCGTTAATGAATGAAATGAATTAATACCAATAAGACAAGTAATTGGATGGCAAATTTGTATTGATTATAGAAAATTAAATCTCGCCACTAGAAAGGATCACTTTCCTTTACCTTCCTTGGATCAAATGTTGGAGATACTAGTTAGACATCATTATTTCTTATTTTTGGATAGACATTTTGGTTACCACCAAATACCTATTGGTTCAAAGGATGAAGAAAAGACTACATTTACAACTCTTTATGGAATTTTTTTTTCTTTTAGAAGAATCCCTTTTGTTTTATGTAATGCATTTACAACTTTCCAAAGGTGTATGATGTCTATTTCTTGTGACCTATATGAGAAAGGAATTGAAGCTTTTATGGATGGTTTCTCAATTTTTGGAGCCTCTTTTGATTCATGTTCAGAGCATTTAGCTAATGTTTTAAAATGTTGTGCAGAAAAAAAAACTTAATACTCAATTGAGAAAAATGTCAATTTATGGTCACACAATGAATTGTGTTACGACATAAAATTTCTAAAAATGACACGGAAGTTGATCTAGAAAAAATACAAGTTATTGTTGAATTACAACAACCTATTTCATTAGAAGAAATAAGAAGTTTTCTAGGACATTCAGAATTTTATATGAGGTATATTAAAGACTTTTAAAAAATTGCTAAACTTATATGCCAATCTTTTAGAAAAAGATATGAATTTTGATTTTGATGATGATTTCCTAAAAGCCTTTAATTTATTAAAGAAAAAGTTAATCACTAAACCTATCATTGTTTCACCTAATTGAGAAAACCCATTTCAATTAATGTGTGACACAAGTGATTACACCATTGGGGCTGTTTTAAGACAAAAATATGATAATATTTTTAAAGTCATATATTGTACTAGCAAAACTCTGAATGAAGCTCAAATTAATTACATAACAACTGAAAAAGAGATATTGGCAATAGTATAAGCTTTTGATAAATTTAGACCATATTTAATTGGAGCTAAATGCATGGTGCATACTGATCATTCCACTATTGCTGAGTGGCTAGGAAAGCTGTTGATCATCTGTCAAGATTTCAATAAGAAAATAAAAAGAACATTGAGGGTGACTTAAATGAAAATTTTCCTTATGAACAACTTTATGTTGTTGCTGAGTGACATATACTATGGTATGTAGATATAGTTAACTACTTAGTACCATTTTACCATACGGACTAACAAGACACTTGAAGAAGAAATTTATTCACGACGCAAGATTTTACTTTTGGGATGACATTTATTTATATAAAAAAATGTCGAGACTCAGTCATTCAAAGATTTGTACCAATTAATGAAACCCTAGAAATTATACAAAAATGTCATAACTCTGAATTTGATGGACACTTTAGAGTGGATAAGACTGCATTTAAAATTGGAATTTCTTGACCTACAATGTTTAAGAATGTTAATACTTATGTGAAAGCATATGATCGATGCCAGAGAGTAGGTAATATTTTTTAAAGTGATTAAATGCCCCAAATTTTACTTTGGAAGTTGAAATTGTTTATGTTTGGAGTTTAAATTTTATGGGAACATTTGTATCATGTTCAAGAGAAAATTATGTCTTATTAGGTGTGGACAATGTGTCTAAATGGATTGAAGCTATAGCTTTCCCTCATTGTAATGCTCTTAATATCTTAAAATTTCTAAACAAAAATATTTTTACTACATTTAGATTGCCAAAAATGATCATTACAGATGGGGAAGTCACTTAAAAAATTTTAAAATTGACACATTACTTAAAAAATAAGGAGTTAAACATCAAATTGTCACACCTTATCACCCTCGCACTATAAAAGTATCAAATTGAGAAATTAAAAGAGTTTTGGAAAAAACTGTAAATCCTAATATAAATAATTGGTCTGATAGACTTGATTCTACAATGTGGGCTTATAGGATTATTTATAAAACTCTTATAGGAATGTCATCATATATACTCATATTTAGAAATTATCACTTACTAGTTAAGTTAGAACATAAAGCTTATTGGGTGATAAAAGAATTTATTTATAATTTAAAGGATACTGAAGAAAAATGATTATTGCAATTAAATGAGCTCGAGGAAATTAGGAATGAATCTTATGAAAATGCTATAATTTATAAAGAAAAGATGAAAAATTGACAAGCCTAAAATAGAGATTTTATTATACAATGCTAGATTGAAATTATTTTTTGGAAAACTTAAGTCCAAGTTGACGAGGCCATTTATTGTGATAAAAGTTTATCCTTATGGGGTTGTGGATATTAAAGATCTAAAAACTGAATGAACTATTAAAGTAAACTGACATAGGTTTAAACCTTATATTGGTGAAAGCAAGCCCTTTTAAAAAGAAACTTTGATGTTGGATCAGCCAGAGTAAAACATTTGGATACGTCGGGCTGACAACGTTAAACCAAGCGCTTTATGGGAGGCAACCCATAATCTATTTGTGGTTTGATTTATGTTTGTTATTTATGTTGTATCGTGACTTTCTATGGTTAAAGTAGCATTTTTTAAACACCATTTAAGGATTTAAATCTAATTGGAACTTGAAAGATATGATGATAGGTGAAACGGTGTTCACTCTGGCACTGGCACGTAGGCGCCTAAGCACCAGAGCCCACTGAAACTGGCCCTAGGCGCCACACTTTTTGGTGTGGAAAAAACTGCCCTCAAGTATTTTTTTCCACTTCTTACTTTTTAAACAGTCATATATTCATCCCCAATCACCAGAACTTTGAAAACATAGCCTGAAAGAAGGAATTTAGAGGGTGTTTGAGATCTTGCTTTCATTTACTTGCTTCCATGGAGAGTAAAAATAATGGAATGGGAAATGGAGATAAGTTTGTGCATAAAGATGCTCAAACCTATTTTAATGGGTTCCTAACATTTAGTTTAGAGAGAATGACTAGTAAATTGGGAAGAAATGAAGAGGAGCTTTCATTGCTACACAACAAGTTGCTCGAGATGTATCATCAATATGAGCATTTGGAGTGGAAAATAAGGCTTCAATGCAATCACATGTCTTGCTATCACGATTATTAGGTAACTATCTATTGCAGAAATAAATAGATTGATGAGAAGATAGCTATGGATTTTCCTTGTGCCTCTTTCTTTCATGTTATTGATCGTAACTTTTCAACATTTGAAAAGGGAGGGCAAAAATTTAGTCAACAATCATTAATGTTTAGAAGAAAATTTTGTGTTTCATTTGTCATGTTTATTTTATTAATAGTTTTTTGTGTTCTACCATATTTAGTAGTTGATTGTGTGTTAGTTTGCTTGTATTTATACTGCTTTATTGTACTATTTGAGTCTGTTGAACTACAATTTAAAGTTTATTAAAGAAAATTATGGGTCTGGCGTCTAGGCGCAAGAGCTGGTGCCTAAGCCACAGAGTTTAGCATAGATTGGCGCCTAGGCGCCAAAACCAGATCCTAAGCACTGATTCAACTGAACAAGTTGAAACTCAAAATTTTGCAGTTTAAACCAAACCCACACCATTTTTGACACCCAAGCTCCATCATCTTACTCATTTTCACAAAAACCTGCTTAGAGTTTTTCTTAGAGCTCTGATCTTAAATTTTCTTTGCTCAAAATCACTGGAATTTATCTTCTCGATGTTAGAACTGCATTTTGGCATAGTTATTTTATGATTTTACCATGGACTTTTAATACATTGAGTGGAGTCTGAAATTTGCAAAAAATATTTGATTAGGTGATGAAAAATCCATTGATCTAAGCTTCATTAGCATCAAAAGCTTCTAAGAAGTCATTTATCTTAATTTTAAAGTTTATTATAATTTATCTTCAAATTCTTATGTGGCTCCTAAGGCAAAGCAAGGAAAAGGAAAAGAAACTTATGAAAAATGCCAAATTCATCAATTTTAAAGCACAAATTCATTATAACAAATTTGCCATATCAAGGAAGTTTATTACGGAGCGAAGTTTGTACAGACTGGGTGGTGTCGTGGAGAATGTAAATGTGGCGTAATTGTTTATGGTTAGGATTTATGAAGATGACATGGTAGATATATAATAAATACGCAATATAATCCTAATAAAAATACTCTTTATGAAAATAATTTATCTTTTAAAACTTTTTTTAAACTGCCAAATTCTCTTTAAATTAACACAAGTATACGTATTGCTCAAGTACTAAAGGGCTCTAATGGAGTCCTAGATATTGATCCCACCGGGAAGTTGGAAAATCCTAAAAGTAAATTATGAAAGTTATTTTATAACCTAAAAGTACAAAAAAAAATAAAAGTAAAGTGTGAAGTTTGAAAATTAACTACTCAAGTGAATGATAATTAAAATGCAGATGTAAGACTACATAAGTTAAACTAAACTAAATACTAAACTTTCAACAGTAAAGTCATGAACATTAAATATAGTTTTTGTTGTGACGGATAGTTCAAATTTAAGAAAGCATCCTTTCCCTTTAGAATGAGTATATGGATTGTGAAGAAATCTATAAAGAACATTAACTAATTCAGAATTTGGTCCCTAAATCCATGGTTAGGCTAAGAGGATACCGGCTACCACCCCAGACTACCACTCCAGAGCACCCACTACTCCTTCACCTGAGGGCTAACAATCTCGCATTAGTTTCTAATCAACTGGACCAAATTGGGGACTTTATTCTGTCGTCTTAAAATCTTCAATTTTGCATCAAACAATGTATATTTCCCAATTTATTTGCACTCAATCCCATGGATGACATATTCTCTCATGAAATCAAATGTGATTCTCCCTATGTTGTAGAAATCATATCTCATTTAGGAACATATATCTCTCAACAAGTTTTAACATTTCAATTGGCCAGATCAAAAAGTAAATGAAGATCAAAATTCAAATCATAAAAAATTATTAACATTCAAAATTGTAGAAAATAAAATCTATTCTTCACAAAACTATATCTCAAAGTAGGGAGAAGGATAAAGAAGACTACTCAGAATTCATGAGAAGGATAC
>NW_018235943.1:122619-162136 GCF_001263595.1 Phalaenopsis equestris
CAGAAAAATCCCAAGAATTTCTCCCAAAGACATACTCTTTTTAGAATCACTACCAATTCTTTGTTAGAAGTGTAATGAAGAAGAAATCTCTCACCTTCCCTCTTCTCTTACAACCCTAAAAGAAAATTTCCTCTTCTCTCTCTATCTCTAACCTCTATCTCTAACTCTAACTCACGCCCCTTTCTCTCTCCCTCATGCCATAAACATTTACAAATGAGAATTCCTCTTCTTTTATTTTAGGTTTTCTTTGGAAAACAATTCAAAATTCCCTTCAAATGTCAACACTTTTGAATTCAAAAGATGTGTCATTTGATCCAAGAGACATATCCCTTCATAAAAGAACCTTCCAAAGTGTACAGATACATTGAATTACTCTAAGAGGTGTGTAGAAAAAATTTCCTTTTGAAATTTGTGCAAAATATTTGTCTCAAACCGCCTTAATTTGAAAAATTTGTCATTGGCGCATCATGCGCCAGATCCCAAAATTTGCAGTTTGGCTCCAAATTTCGTCATTTTTGCCAATTTTAGTCCAAATGCCTAAAAATGATATACCTGGAATAAAAAAAAATAACCTTCTTTAAAGTGCAATATCACAAAAAATAAGCATAAAATAAGTACATAAAACGGTATATTATTTTGGTGTATCAAAATCCCCCAAACTTAAATGTTACATGTATTCAAGTGACATTTTTATCACATAAAAGCATATGACTTAGGATAGAGATTAACTTATAACTTTTGTACTTTAATTTAATGAATAGAGTAGCAAAATTTAAGAAAACCCCTTTAATAACTTAGATTCAAACTCTAAGTCTAGGAATACATAGCAATCAAATTTAAGTTTTCTAAATCTCTTTTCATTTTCAGAAGAATTGCAATTTCTCATATTAAGGACATTTAGAACATTCATATGAAAAAGAACTTCATAAAAACTTTACTAGAAATGCTACTAATAATCCAATACAACTTCAGAAAATGTAATAAAGCTCTTTCCTTACGTTGATTCAAGTGAAGCCAATTTTTTATTAGGCATCTCCTCAAGCTTCTTCTCACTTATATATTTTTTCTTTCTTTTTCTTTTACTTTTCTTCTTTTCTTATTTTAGGATCTTTTCAATCCTTTCTTTCCTTTTTCTTTTTCTTTTTCTTTTTCTTTTCGAAGTGAAGATTACTATACTTGGATAGCCATTAATAATTTTGAACTTCATTATACTCTTCTTAAAGTCAAAACTCTATACCTTTCTTCACTTTATAACAAAACTCTATACCTTTCTTCATCTATACCTTTCTTCACTTTATAAATTCATATTAGCTTATGAATTTTCATAAAGTCTCATTCTTCTATTCTTTGATGAATCTCTGAAATTATTAATACTTCAAAAATACAATTTGTTTTACTTTAAATAGATAAACATAGTCTTATCTTATCATACCAAATATCTTTAACTTTAGAATTGACCTTCCTTTTTAAAAAAAATTACCTAAATTTACTACAATATTTATAAATAGATGTATAGGCATTTAAAGTTAAATCTTATTATCCCATACCATCTTAAATTAATTTTTAAAAATATAGTTACTTAAGGACAAATAAAATTTAGTATACTCCTTTTCAAAATAAATTTTTCCCCCCAAACTTAAGTTTTTAAGTGATTTTAAAAAATGTTTTTAGTCTAAAATTTAGTTGGTGAAAGAAAACAATAAATGCATGAAAATAAAACCTGACCAATAGAGGATTTCTGACTATGAAACTGGGTTGTGAATCTTAAGTTTTAATAAAACTCCTGAACCATCGGGACAATCACTACGGTAGTGAAGTAGCAGAATCTTTCCCAATTCCTAACAAGAATCAGACTCCCGACCTGTCTCTCGACCTCGCCACCCGGGTTTGCAAACACTCATTCTTGGATCATTCTTTTTTGTTTCCATCTGAGAGTTGTAACTATGTTGGGCTTTGAAACTAACAAATCTTCTTGCATCAAATTCCTCGGACAAATTTCCTCTCTTAACTCGGGGAGCCATTTGAAAATTCTGCGAAAATCCAAATATAGTCCAAATAAATCACTAAATAAAAAATCTAACTCCTCAAGCAAGATTATTTGGTAAGAAACTTTTCACCATGAGTTTTCTTCAAGCTTTTTCATTAAAAATCCTAAATTTTGGATCTCCCAAATCTATGTTGAAAATCAAAAAAATGTTAAGTTTAAGTTAAGCTCTTCCCAAGACAAGATGAAATCTATGATTTTTAGCCTCTGAATCCTTCTTTTTTGCCCACAATGTGATACCCTAGACTAAGGTTTTGAGGTAGGAGATGACTAAAGTAGCAAAAATGGATTTTGTCCTTGCAATTTTGCGGTTTTCCAAGCCATATGACATGTTTGGACTTTTGGCGCATCATGCGCCAAGGCTCTGTAAATTGGCGCATCATGCCTAGAGCTTAAATTTATCAGATTTTAGTTTTTTGTGGAAATCTGCTCCATACCTCTTTACATCAACCTCTATTTGACTCAAATAAACCGTTCTAAGCATATATAAACATTACACTAACACAAAACTTTCACAAACAACACAAAACTCACATTTATATATAAAATTTGCACTATTACAAACTAATATTTCTTCAAGCCAACAAACATCAAATTCAGTGCTCTTAAGCAAACCAACATCCTAATACTGAAATCTAAACATCAAAATTCAAAACATAAAGATAGATAGAGTTCATTAGAAAGGCAGTGCAATCCAACTTAACAAACCAAAACAAACAGCACCAAACAAAACATTTCGTGCATAAATTAAGATCAAACATCTTCTTCGCTATCATCCTCCTGGATATCTCCCATAGAATGATAATGCACATATAGGCTATAAAAGGGTCGAAATGGAAATTCATCAGTTGAATTTTCCTCCTCAATCCGAGCATGTTTCTTGAACATACGTACCAATCCATCTTCAATATGCCCGGTATAGTATGTTTAAAATGTTCCTTTAGTCTACAATCCAAATGATCCAGCATTTCAGTAATATTCCCAATCACAAACATAAGATTCTGCACATCTTTCTCTATCTTTTTGATCCTCTTTAAAAGTACACTCGAGTTGTGGTAGGGCTGAACAGGTGATGAATTCTGAGATCCTTGATCCATCAGTACATTCATATCATTTTCATCTCCCATTCCAACTTAGTTGCAATAAACTTTTGGATCCATCAGCTCCCAAGGAAGAAATACTTTTTCCTAACTTTCATGAAAGCGAAGAAGCTCTAAGTCACCATAGAAGATGAAGAAAATATGGATGGATGTCCCAGTCCAATTACAGATCCATTGACAATCAAACCCAAAGCTGATTTTATAATAATAACTCCAAGACTTATAGGTTTTCTTGTTTGAATGCAATAATTTAGAATGGCACTCTCCTTAGTCACTTTACTAATTTTCATGGCAGGCAGCAAATTCGACTAAATGAAGAAGTGTCAAGCTTTTGAAGTACAATTTAAAAATGAAGAAAAAAAACTTACATGTCCATCATCTCTGGTCTCCCAAATTGCATCTTCATCCTTAAGGTAACGGTAGTGTTCATTCATATTATCTCTTGTAGGGATAAAATTTGCATAGTGGCAGATAGACACATTTTCAATCATAAACATCTCGTTTGTTCTTGAAGGAGTGAACTGTAGAAACCTGCCTCACACATAAATCATTACTTGGTTAATCCATTGAAGATTTGCATAAAATTTTTTAACTACAGGAACAACAACAGTGGCAGTAGTGTAGCAAAGCAGTTCCTCATGCCTGTACGCAATAGTCTCTTCTACTCGAGTATTCAGCATGTTGAATCCTCGATTCACAAATTCCATTTCTTTGATAAGCCTCTTCTTCACTAACACTTGATCATGTAATTTTTGCGCCACAAAACTGACGAACTTTCTCCGGTTGAAAATTCTAAATCTAGTGGAGTTTTTAGAGTGGGAAGCCATAGGATTTGAAAACTGGTAATTCTTCCCTAGTTTTCCCTGCTAAAATATGTTTTGGATTTGATTTTTAGGAGTTATATGGAGAAGAATCCTCCAAAAACAACAAAAAATCGCCATTAAACACCTTTTAAATCATTTTTGGACATGCGGCGCATCATGCACCAATCTGGCACATCATATGCCAACTCTCTAGAATTCGGGGCAAAATTTTCACCGATTCGATTTTGATCCAATAGATTCTCAATTTTTCCATAAAATTAGGCAAATAAAGATGTTTCTACATATTTTATCAAATATAAGGACTACATAAAGACCTAAACATAAATATACTTAAAATATTTCAAACAAAACAAACTCAAAAACAAACTAAACAACGATACAAAGGGGTAATAATAAATATGGGTTGCCTCCCACAAAATGCTTTGTTTAATGTCGTCATTCCTATTCTTTACTTAACCCAACATTCTCAGTCTTATTCTGGGTGACCCAACATTATAGTCTCTTTAAAAGCTAGTCTTTGACCATCAAAATATGATTTCAGTATGTGTCCATTCACCTTAAATATTCTTCTAGTCTTGGGGTCATCAACATTAACTGCCCTTTAGAGATAGACTTTTATAACTCTGAATGACCCTTCCACCTAGACTTCAATTTTTCAAGAAATAATTTCAATCTTGTAATGTATAATAAAACTTCTTGTTTAGGTTCAAATTCTATTTTTATTATCCTTTGATCATCTCATTCTTTCATCTTTTTTCTTATAAATTCTCGCATTATCATAAGATTCATTCCTAATTTCATCAAGCTCGTTCAATTTTAATAATCTTTTCGCACCAGCATCTTTCAAATTGGAATTGAATTCTTTTATTTCACAATAAGCTTTATGTTCCAATTCAACTGGCAAGTGACAAGTCTTCCCAAAAATTAATCTATAAGGGGACAATCTATAGGTGTCTTATAGGTTGTCCTGTATGCCCATATTGCAGTATCCAATCTAGTAGATAAATTCATTTTATTAGAATTTACACTATTTCTCAAAATTTTTCTTAATTTCACAACTAGGTGCTTCTGCTAAACCACTAGTCTGAGGATGATAAGCAGTTACAATTTTATGCATTATGTTATATGTTTTCACCAATCTTACAGCTATCGCATTCCTACAATTATCGCATTCCTAAAATGTGATCCTCCATTGGTAATGATTACTCTTGGCATTTCATATCTTGTAAAAATATTTTTAATTAAAAATTTTGAAACACTCCGGGCATTACATGGAGTTAAGTGGTTGCTTCAATACATTTTGAAATGTAATCCACTGCAATCAATATGTATATATTTCCAAATGAAGGCATAAATGGTCGCATAAATGGTCTCATGCATAAATGGTCTCATAAAATCCAATCCCCATGCATCAAACATTTCAATTTCTAAACTAAATTTTAGAGGCATTTCATTTCTTCTTGAAACCTACTCTCAGGCATCGATCACATATTTTGATATATATATTAACATCTCAAAATAGTAGGCTAATAAAATCAAGATTGTAAAATTTTAGGAGCAGTTTTATCATTCCCAAAATGTCCTCCAAATTTAGAATCATGACATTTGGGATAATTTCCTGAATTTTGTTTAAAAGGCACACTTTTTCTCATCATTAAATCTTCACATTGTTTATATTAATAAGGATCATCCCGAAAATAAGATTTTGCATCACGAATGAATTTTATTTCCTGTTGTTTTATCAGCCCATAAGGTAATATTCCTCTAACAATATAATTTACAATAGCATCATACTATGGTATTTCCCATCCTTTTACATCATAAAGTTGTTCATCAGGAAAAGTTTCATTAATTTCCCTTTCTAAATCAAGTATTTTATTTAGTTCTAGCCTAGAAAGATGATTGACAATTTCATTATCAGTTTCTTTCCTATGAATATTATAAAATTAAACTCTTGCATAAGAAGTACCCATCTAATTAATCTCTGTTTAGCATCTTTCTTTTGCATCAAATATTTAATAGTCGAATGATATGTATGCACAACACATTTAGCTCTAATAAGATATGACCTAATCTTATCAAAAGTATACACAATGGCTAATAACTCTCTTTCAGTGGTGGTGTAATTAATTTGAGAATCATTAAGAGTTTTACTAGCATAGTATATAACTTTAAAAATCTTATCATATCTCTGCCCTAAAATAGCTCCTATTTCATAATCACTAGCATCACACATTAATTCAAAAGGTTTATCCCAATTAGGTTAAACAATTATAGGAGCAGAACAAGAAGAAGTCAAATTTTGTATCTTTTTCCAAAAGCTTGCGTAAACGTTTAATATTTTTGAAAGGTCTTTAATATATCTCCTATAAAATCCAACATGTTCTAAAAAGCTCCTAACTCCTCTTACTATGGTAGGTGGAGGTAAGTTCAATATAACCTGTATTTTCGTAGGATCTACCTCCATGCCTTTTTCTAAAATTTTATGTCCAAGCGCAATTCCTTCTGTAATCATAAATTAACATTTTTCCCTGTTTAATACAAGATTAGTTTTTTTTACAGTGTTGAACTTTTTCTAAATGATTTAGACATATTTTGATTGAAGTTCCAAATACTAAAAAATTGACAATAAAGACTTCAATCTCTTTTTCAATCAAATCACTGAAAATTGACATCATACATCTTTGAAATATTGCAGGTGCATTACATAATCCAAAAAGCATTCGCCGAAAAGCAAAAGTTCCATATGGACTAGTAAATGTTGTTTACTCTTGATCCTCTGAAGCAATAGATATTTGGTGATAATCGGTATATCCATCTAGAAAACAAAAATATTTATGCCCAGCCAATCTATCCAACATCTGGTCCAAAAAAAATAAAGGAAAATGATCCTTCCTTATTATGGCAGAATTTAGAATTTAATTTTCTATAATCTATGTAGATTCTCCAACCAGTGACTTGTCTTGTTAATATTAATTTGTTATGCTCATTTGTCACTACAGTCACACCTCCTATCTTTGAAACACAATGAATTGGACTAACCCAAGCACTGTCTGAAATAGAATATATTATTCCAGCATCTAACCATTTCTCTTTCTTCACCACTTCTTTCATCATAGGATTTAATCTTCTTTGTGGATCAGCTCTTGGTTCATGTTGATCTTCTAATAATATTTTATGCATACAAATTGAAGGACTGATTCCTTTAATATCAGCTAATATTCATCCAAATGCTTTTTCATATCTTTTCAAAGTTTCCAACAACTATTTTTCTTGCATATTAGTTAATTCTAAGGATACGATAATAGGTAATGTAAATAAATCTCCTAAAAACATATACTTCAAATATGTAGGAAGTGCTTTTAGTTCTAGTTCAGGAGGTTTCTCAATAGATGGAATCAAATTCTTGTTACTTTTTGTAGGGTCTAATATATTAAATTTTTCCTGAACATAATCCAAATCCTCTTCACTCACTTCCATAAATTCATCTTGAATTTTATCCTCATCTTGATATTCCATATATTCCTTTTTAAATTCACTTTCAGAAGTCTTCTTGAAATATTCATGGCATAAATATTCATTAATATCCATTCTGAAGCATTCAACCTCTTACTCTTTTGCAGGGTATCTCATTGATTTTGCAATATTAAATGTAACCTCTTGATCACAAACTCTCATAGTTAATTCTCCTTTCTGCAAATCTATCAAAGCTCTTCCAGTGGCAAGGAATGGTCTTCCTAAAATTTTTTCCTGAAATGATAGGAATTTATTTAACTTCCTCCATATCTAATATAATAAATTCCACAGGAAAGATAAGCTTATCAACTATTAACAAAACATCTTCTATAACTCCTTTACGATAGGTAATTGAACGATCAGCTAACTGAGAACGATCAGCTAACTGAAACGATCAACTAATTGAAGAGTTACAGTTTTTGGTGAAAATCTCCTAAGCCCAACCTTCTGAATATTGATAACAACATAAGATTAATACTGGCTCCTAAAATAACATAAAGTTTTTCCATAAAATTCTTCGCCAATAGCTCAAAGAATTGTAAATCTGTAAGGGTAAAACTTCCAGAATCTTTAAGTTTTTTAGGAATCTTTTTCTAAATTATAGTGCTACACTCTTCGCTAAGTGCAACAGTCTGATTACCTACAAACTTCTTTGTCTTATTAAGTATATCCTTCATGAACTTCACATAGCTTGGGATTTGTTCCAAATCATCAACAAATGGATTGTTTATTGTTAATTTCCTCAAAATTTCCAATAGTTTTGAAAATTGATTATCATTGTGTTTCTTCTTCAATTTTTGAGGAAATGGAGGTGGTGGTCTTTCTACGGTGATTTTCATTGGTTTAATAGGATTTTCTTCTTCAAAATAAAAACCTTCACCAAATTTTTCATGTTCCACCTCATCTTTTTCAACTTCAACTTCTTGTTGAACTCTGTTTTCTAAGTCTTTTCCACTTCTCAGTTGAATAACTTTTAATTTCTCTTTGTTCTGATCTTTACAATTTACTTCAACATTACTAAGCAATGTTCCTGGAGGTAGCAATGTTCCTGGATAAGCAATGTTCCTGGAGGTCTATTGCTAAGTGTGGTAGCAATACATCCCAATTGAATTTTCATGTTTCTGATTGCAGTTCCTTAACTTTATAATTGACTACCCATTTGTAATATCAATTCTTCCATTGATAACTTTTTTTCCTTACTCTGCGAATTATTAAAACCTGGGGGGTAATAGGGTTTATAAGCTTTATTCCCTTTATTGTTGGAGTTTCCCAATGGGATAACAATATTGTTTCCCTATTACAGATTTACAGCATTAAAGTTATTATTACTCCAACTAAAATTTGGATGATTCTTCCAACCAGGGTTATAATATTAGCATAAGGGTTATTAGAATGATTATTTATTACATTTAAAGTATCATAAGAAGATTGAGATTTTATCATTTGTCCCATTGAGTTTTCCTCAAGCACAGTGTTGTCTGAGAATAATTCATTCCATATTGATCTATCTTCTTTGATATAGCAGCTATTTGAGCAGCTAACGTAGATATTGCATCATAATCATGTATACTAGCTACTCCTTTTGGATTTATCCTTTTAGAGGACCATTGAAAATTATTAGTAGCCCTCTCTTCAATTAATGAATATGCTTCATTGAATGATTTTGACATTAATGATCTTAATTATCGATCTAAGAGATCCAACTAACCCATTATAAAAAGTTTAAAATATTAACCAATCAAAATATTAACCAATCTGGCAATGCATGGTGTGGATACTTTACACATGATGTGGACACTTTCTAAGGAGATCTTTAAATCTTTCCCAGGCTTTATTAATTGATTTCCTGTCAAACTGAAAAAAAGATGTGATGTCATTTCTAGACTTAGCAGTTTTTAAAGGTGGGAAATATTAATATAAGAATTTTTGTGATAAATCTCCCCATGTTCTGATAGATCCATGTGCTAATGAGTTTAAGCACATCTTAGTTTTATCACATAGTGAAAGAGGAAAAATTTTAAGTTTGATGACATCATTTGATACTCCATTATATTTAAATATATCACACAATTTCAAAAAACTAGCAAGGTGTAAATTAGTATCTTCAGTAGGTGTTCCTCCAAATTGATTGTTTTGTACCATTTGAATAATAACAGGTTTAAGCTCAAATGAATTGACAGGTACAACAAGTTTTTGTATACTCAACAGAATTTCATCTGTTGTAGGATTAACATAATCTCTTAAAGGTCTTTGATGATGCTCATTTTCCTTTCCAGCATTGTTTAAATTGCATGCCATTTTGCTAAAATGATCTTTCTCTTTTTGTTATTTTCAAAATTTTCTAACAATTCTTCTAACTCAGAATCGTAAGTTCCTAAATTTTCAGATCTTACACTACACATAAAAAAAATAAAGTAGATTATTAAAAACAAGAAAACACACTAAAATAAGAAAATTTTCAAACAAAACTACAAACACTCTTTTTTTATTTTTTTATTTTTTTATTTTTTATTTTTTTTCAAATAAAATAAAATGAGATACTAATATTTTCCCTTACTTCCCTAGCAACGGTGCCAAAATCCTGATATGGGGCATTTGTTTATGGTTAGGATTTATGAAGTTGACACGACAGATATATAATAAATATGCAATATAATCCCAACAAAAAACACTCTTTATGAAAATAATTTATCTTTTAATACTTTTTTTAATCTGTCAAATCTCTTTAAATTAACGCAAGTATATGTATCGTTTAAGTAATAAAGGACTCTAATGAAGTCCTAGATATTGATCTCATCGGGAAGTTGGAAAATCCTAAAAGTAAATTATGAAAGTTATTTTATAACCTAAAAATATAAAAAAAAAATAAAAGTGAAGTAAAGTATGAAGTTTGAAAATTAACTACTCAAGTGAATGCTAATTAAAATGCAGATGTAAGACTACAGAAGTTAAACTAAACTAAATATTAAACTTTCAATAGTAAAATCACAAAAATTAAACAAAGTTTTATTGTGATAGAAAATTCAAATTTAAGAAAGCATCTTTTCCCTTTACAATGAGTATATGAATTGTGAAAAATTGAAATAATTTGAAAATATGTATAAAAACTGTTTTGTGTCAAATAGGAGCAATCATATTCTTTACCCTCTTTCGAGTGCTATAAAGAACATTGACTAATCCAGAGTTTGGTCCATAATTTCATGGTTAGGCTGGGAGGATAACGGTTGCCACTCCAGAGCTCCCACTATTCCCTCACCTGAGGGCTAACAATCTCGCATTAGTTTCCAATCAATTAGACCAAATTGGGGATTTCAATCTGTCACCTTAAAATCTCTAATTTTTCATCCAACAAAGTATATTTCCCTATTTTTTTGTACCCAATCCCATGGATGACATACTGTCCCATGAAATTAAATGTGATTCTCCTTATGTTGTAGAAATCATATCTCATTTAAGTACATATGTCTCTCAACAAGTTTTAACATTTCAATTGGTATGATAGAAAAGTAAATGAAGATTGAAGTTCAAATCATCACAAATTATTAACATTTAAAACCATAGAAAACAAAATCTGTTATTCACAAAACCATATGTCAAAGTAAGGAGAAGGATAAATAAGAATACTCAGAATTCATGAGAAGGATACTACAAAACATAGATTTCATATATAAAAATAAGTTTACAAAATAAAAAAACAAAAATATAACTTACCTTCCCAAGAAAATCCCTAGAAGTTCTCTCCAATCCTTTCTCTCTTTACAATCCCACTCAACTCTCTCTAAGAAGTGTAATGAAGAAATCTCTTACCTTCCCTCTCCTCTTACAACCCTAGAAGAAAATCTCCTCTTCTCTCTCTATCTCTAACTAACACCCCTTTCTCTCTCTATCTCTAACTAACACCCCTTTCTCTCTCTCACACACCACACACATTGACAAATGAGAAGTCCTCTTCTTTTATTTTGTGCTGCCTCCTTTGGAAAAGAATTCAAAATTCTCTTCAAAAATTTTAACTCTTTTGAATTCAAAAGATGTGTCATTTGATCCAAGAGGCATATTCCTTCCGAAAAGAACCTTTTAAAGTGTCTAGATGCATTGAATTACTCCAAGAGGTGTGTAGAGCAAGTGTCCTTTTGAAATTTACGCAAAAATTTATCTCGAATCACCTTAATTTAAAAAAGTCATCGCTGGTGCATCATGCACCAGCTCTCTGGATTTTGGCGCATCATACGCTGATCTGGCGCATCATGCATCAGAATCCCAAAATTCGTTGTTTTGTCTTTAAATTTGTCCCTTTTTGTCATTTTTGCTCCAAATACCTAAAAATGATATCCATGCAGCAAAAATAAAAAAATACCTTTCCTTAAAGTGCAATATCACCAAAAGTAAGCATAAAATAAGCAGTTAAAATGGAATATTACTTCGGTGTATCAGCTTGTTAATGGAAACATTTTTGTTATTTTACCGTTGTTGTAATCATTGTTGTTGTGTGAGACTTTTTTGCCAACTTACTTGAAGCTTATGACAACAAGATATTTGTTCAAGGAAGAGTAGTAGAGTTCACTTCTGAGATGAATAATGTGATATATGGTCCGTCACCTGCTATTGATTGTTTCTATTTTGAGTACACGCCTTTTGAAGCAGAGTTAGACAAGATTATTGCATATTTAACTGATGAACGTGGAGCGTAGAAGATTTGGAGAAATCATAAGGTAATTTTTTCTGCTTCCATGCTCAATGCCACCTCAAGGGCTTGGCATAATTTCATTTCAGCTCACCTCCTTCCTTCAAATCATTTAAGTGAAGTAATAAGATAAAGAACCATATTAAGCTAATGCATCCAAGAGATGAAATCTATAGATCTTGGTTCTCTTATTTATGAGGCTATTAGTTCTACTGCTAGAGCTATTACTACTTCAGGTATAGGATTTCCTTTTTTAATTTTTACTATTTGCAAAGACTCTGGAGTAAATTTTGATCATTGGGAGCAGCATTTGCAACCACTTAAGCCTATTTGTAAGGCTAATGTAGATGTGTATGGACGACTTGGGGGTAGAGCTCATGATGCAAATTCTACTACTACTTCTAGGTTGTCTACTTCTAGACCTTCTACCTCCACTGCTACTGAGCCTCCATCTGGTCTCTGGGACATATTGAATGAGAGATATTTGGAGCACCAGAACGATATGTTTATGATGCAGTGTTGTATGAAAAATATGGAAGACAAAGCTGATCATCTGGCAGATTATGTTTGGAGGAAGAGTGATTATGATGCATATTATGATGAGTCATTAGTGAAATTCATGAAGGGAGATCAATCAGTTGAATTTCTTTCATATCCTCAATTTACAACTTATGAGAGTCGCAAGTCCATGGATGATTATATCCCCTTTGATTTTAATGATGAGGAGGAGGAGGAGGAGAATCAGACTTTATTTACTATTCTGTAGTAGTTATGATTTTTAGATCTCTATCATTATGGACTGTTGATGTATTTTTTATTTCTCTATGTACTTTTATTCATAATGCAGTTTCTTATTTAGTTTGCTTATGTGTTAGAGTAATCTTTTACATTGCAAAGTTTCATGATATACTTGTTGTGATTTAGATTTTCTACTACTCAACACTTGTTTTTATTAATTATACCTATATTATTTCCCTTCTTAGAATTTAAAAAATTTTCTCTTTCTTCATGCTTATTATGAACTATATTTAAATAAATAAGAATTTAAGTTTGGGAGAAGGGAGAAAAAAAATTTCAAACTAAACCTTATTTTTCTAAGTAAGTTATATTCTTAAAAATTATTCTAACATAAAATGTGGTATGTTAGGATAGCTTTAGATAACTATATTTTTTATTTTGTAAATGTCATAATAGACTTAAGTAAGAGTTTTTAAAAGTAAAAGTTAGTTCTAGAATTATGTATTTAATATAAGAGTATAAGATTGTGTTTTAATTATTTAAAGTAAGGAAAAATTGTATTTTTTAAATATTAAGAAATTTAGATTTTTATTTAAAAGAAAAGAATTGAGACTCGATGAAAAAACATTTGAAAGCTAATATACATTTACTAAATAAGGAAATGTGGGAAGTTTTAACTTTAAGAAGAGAATGGAGAAGTTCAAAATCATTGAAGGCTATCCAGGTATAGTAATTCTCATATGACATGAAAAAAATAGAAAGAATTGAAAATGATCATAAGAAAGAGAAAAAAAGAAAAATCAAAAGAAAAAATAAAAGGCAAAAAAAAGAAAAATATGTGGGGAGAAGCTTGAGGAGATGCCTAATCAAAATTGGCTTCACTTGAATCAACTTAAGGAAAAAGAATTATTTGCATTTTTAAAATTTTTTGAAATATTAGCATCTTTACTAGTAGAGCCCTCATGAACTTCTTTTTCTTGTAATTCTTCTAAATATCCTTAGTACGACAAATCAAAATTATTCTTAAAATAAATAGGAAATCAGAATTCTTAAACCTGACATACTTGGCTACTAAATATTCTTACATATTAGTTTTAACTTATGTCATAGAAAATATTTCTAAAGTTTCACTATTAAATTTATAAAAAAAAACTTTAGAAATTCTTAAGTAAAACTCACTGCCATAAGTTGTACTTTTTATAGTAAAAATGTTACTTGAGGACAAGTAACGTTTAAGTTTGGGAAAATTGATCCACATTAAAATTACCTATTTTTATGCACATTTTATACCCATTTTTTAAGATATTACGCTTTAATGAAAGATATTTTGTGTATTTTTTGTTGCAGGTGCAAGAAAAAGAGTTTAAGAGCAAAAAGAAGCAAAAGTACATCTAAAAGGAGCAAAATAGTCCATTTCAAAGAAAATTGACAAAAACAGCCAAATTGGCGCCTAGGCGCCAGATGAAGAACGTGGCTGGCTCCTAGGCACCACATTTTTTTTTCTAGAAGATCCATTGAATGAGGCCAAATTTTAAGGAGATGTTTGAATCATTCCATTGTCATTTTTGAAGCTTTATAAATAGGAATTAATTCTAAATGTCTAGAGAGAGTGCTGGTGCGTGTTAGAGACTGTTAGAGAGTTCTAAAGTCGTGTATAGAGTGGGTGGACACTTTGGTGAGTCTTTGTGATTTTTGAAGTGGTGAGTCCTGTAAGAGTCAATTGGAGTCAGAGAAGTTAGAGAACTTCAAAGGAGTGCTTAGGGAAACATTTCAGATAAGTATTTGTATATTTTTCTTTAAGTGTTGTACTTTAGATTTGAGTTTTATAGATATGTTTTATTTTCTTATTCCCATGTCATATGACTTCCAAAATTTCATATTAACTATTGTCTAAAACTCATTACATAATGACAATGTTGATACCCTAAGCTTCCTCCCACCACCGCCATGGAGATGATCGCCTTGATTTAAGCAAATGAAATAATAATAGTGTGTTCCCCATGTACAAGAAACAATGCCTTTATAACTCTTAATTCTCGTAGTGGAATTATTTAAAATAGCCTAGGTCCCAATATCTTTTTCATTACAGATTTTCATGTAAGAAAATCTTATGTCTTCCAAATCTTTTTGGCTCAATGGAATGAAACACCTAACTAAACATAAGAGTGTTCAAATTAGCTCATGTTGCTATGAACTTGACCTAACCTACTCAAAGAACTAATGGTGAACTTGTTTGAAAAATTCATGATGAACTCACCAACCAAATTCAAAGAGAATTCATCAGTTGAGCTCATGGAAAACTTGCCAAAATCAAGGTGAACTTGTTAAAACAACTAAGCTATCAAGTTGGTCGAGTTGAAGTATAGAATTAGACTACACACCATATTTATTTTACAACAAATAACCAAAAGGTATTTATTTTTTTATTCATATGACTAAATATTTAATTTTTGAAGTGTTACTCAAATTCAAATCCAAATTTATAAGCTATGAGAATGGCCTGATCAGGCTACACAATTAGTTGTTAAGGAATTCTAAAAAATAAATCAACCGTCTCTTACACATCCGTTTTTTTTTTTCAAACGGGCTAGTAAGATTCTACCATTAACCACAGAATTCAAAAGCCCTACATGTCTGATACAGGTTAGACTCAAACTTATGTGTGTCATTTTTTTTACAACACTAAAATATTATTTTCTCTCCCTCATGATGAAATTGTCATTACAGGATAAAAACACAAAAAGCATGATAAATTAATAAAACTTTTAAGTTATTGGCTTTTACATACAAATGGACAAAATACAGAGTTCATGTTGCATTCGTTGATATTAATACAAATAATAATAAACCACTTACACCCTCATTTGTCAGTCAAGCTCGAACAAATTATTACAGAAACGAGCTTATTGGAACAAAGATATCTGAAAAAGAAATGTTTCATTCCAAGCTCCTATTCAGTAATTTAAGCTTGAGCTGCTGTAATTTGCTGCTTGGCATCCAGGGCTTTCTCATAATCTTCAATGGACTTGAAAAGCTCCGAGAAATTGCCTTTGCCGAAGCCTCCACATCCCCCCTTTTGGTATTCCTTCCCTTCTTCATCCTTCATAATGCAACCAATCCTCTGTATGATCTCAAGAAATAGGGTTGGCCTGGAATTTCAAACAAGATAAGAAGCTTAATTTAAGCTTGTAAGTAATCTTCGATTCAAGTTGGGGTTTATAAGTTGATTCAATAATTTAGAAAGGTAATCAAATGCAATAATTAATATAGTAGGAGATAAGGGGTCAGCTTGCTTGATTCCTCTTGATGAAGTGAAGAAATCATGAGAATTACAATTAATAAACACTGATTGATAATTGTTTCTTAGCCATCTGTGTATCAGTAAGATAAATTGATGAGTGAAGCCCCTTGCAGATAACACTTCCTCAATGAACTCCCCCTTGGAACTTACACATATAAACAGTGATATATATAGCATATATATATCTCTATATATATGTACGTATATATATCTATATATATGTACATATATATATATATCTCTATAGATGTATATATCTATATATATGTGGTAATGTGTGTGTGTGTGTGTGTGTGTGTGTGTGTGTGTGTGTGGCGAAAGCAAGAGAGAGAGAAATGGCGGCATTGCGTACTCTGATCAGTTGCTCGGCCATCTGCTCGTCAGTTGTAAGTCCTCTCTGGTCTGGGATTTGATTTCGCCAAGGTGTAGGGTGTGATAATTGAATTATAAGAGCATGAGGGATGACCTGGTTTTGTATCATAGCCTCCAGTCATTTCTTTTGAGATATAAATATATATATATATATCAATAATGGCGGGGCGGTTCCTTGAAATCTATGATTTTCCCCCAATCTTTTCATAAAAGCTAGTTAAAAAAAATGGCAAGACTGCCTTGTTTATGTTTGATAATGATTGTGCTTCTCTTGCTGCTTCCTGTCGTTTGGCCTTGATGGGGAAATTTTTATATGGGTATCCTAAGCATGTGCTAATTAGGCGAGTTTGAAAATTTTAAGGTTAAGGGTGATTGGAAGATATGATTACTAGATGATCGACATACTTTTGTCCAACTATCTGTTAGGTTCATGAGGAGTGACAAGCGGCGGACATGGGAACATGCAGTATGTCAATCACAAATCCACTCTTGGGGCTCTTGCGGTGCACACGGTACATGTGGCTCTTTGAATTGCTCTTGTTGGTACACATGCCGACTAATCTAACAGTATGGGAAATCTGGGAAAGATGAGTAGACAATTTGGGGGGTACGGGTACAGCGCACGAAGTAGGAGCTCTAATGAAGAAGACTATACGTGGTTGTTTGCTAGAAAAATTATGCGGATTGACAATAGGGCTATGAAGCTTCTTAAGTAGTTTGTTGATTTCGATCCCCAAATAGAACCTCCAATTGTTTCAGTTTGGATATAAGTTCCCTGGTCTTAAGCTCATTTTCACAATCATAAAATTTGGTTTTCTTTGGCTGCCATATTTGGGAGACCTCTAAAATAGATTCTCCTACTTTCACTATCTCAAGGCCGACCTCAGCTCATGTGCTTTTTTAAAGGGATATAACCCAAGTGCATGCTGAAGAAAAATATGGATTGGTCCTCCTCACAATGGATATTGGTAAAGAGTTATTATTGAGCAACATCTTTTATACTGTTCTAATTCTAGGATGTTTGGTCACTCAGAGGTTCAATGCCATCACTTACATCCTGAGATTAAAAATAGTGATAAAAGGATGGGAGATATCAATTTACCAACGGAGGATAGGCTGTGCACTCCTAAGGAAGTGTTGAGGGATGGTGGATTTTAAGGTGTTGTCGTGGAAGGTCAAGGACACAGTTGACAAGGAGGTTGAGAATCTCAGACTTTGGATGCTGTTGAAGTGGAAGTGGAGGGAGCTATGGAGAACAGAAATTTTATTCAGGAAGCTCTTTCTAATTTGGAGGAGGGATGGATAATCCAAAAATCTAAAAGGAAGAAGAGAATTAATGAGTTGCTTCATCTCATGGAGGAAAATATAATTAATGCTGAGGATGCTTACTACTCTGAAAATATAATTAATGCTGAAAATATAATCTAAAAGGAGCTCATCATCACACCCTCACTAAAGGCTCTAGGAGGGGGAGAATGTTGCATCTTGTTTAACATTCTTTTTTGGAACATTAGGGGAAAAGGGGTGGGGGTTGACCCCCTTTCCCTTAAAAGAATACAATTTTTGTGCTAGGTCCACAAACTAAACATTTTAGCTATTTTGGAACCTTTAGCCACTGTCAATGCAGAGAAGATTCCTAAAAATTTCACGAATTTTAATTTTTTGAGAAACTCTAATAAAATTTGGTTGTTCTGGAGGAAGGAAATTCCTTTAAGCATGTTACATGATGATACACAGTTTATTCATGTGTGCTTTAAAAAAGATGAATACAATGGTTGGGCTACTTTTGTCTATGAAAGCACGGTTTATTCTGCTTGGCTGGATCTTTGGAAGAGGTTAATTGCCTCGGGTGAAATTACAAGGGAGAGGTAGATTGCAGGTGGGGATTTTAACATGAATATGAACAGTTTAGAAAAGAGAGGAGGTAGGAAGCCTGATCACTTTCTCATATCCAAGTTTTGTGATATGTCCACGGGGGCTAACCTTTTTGATCTTGGCTTCTCTGGCTCTAAATTCACCTGGAGGAGAGGTAATCTGGTGGAAAGATTGGATAGAGTATTTGCTAATCAGGAATGGCTAAACTCTTATAATGTATAAAAAGTTCTTCATCTTAATTGTGCAGGCTCTGATCACAGGCCATTACTATTATCATTCGATTTTTTTTTTTTCAAAATCATCATACTATCATTTTAGATATTTGAATATTTGGTCATCTCATCCAACCATCCATAATCTTATTGAAAGTGTATGGAAACCTTCTTTAGTGGTAGTTAGTGTTTCATTCTTTGGAATCTACAAAAAAAGGTGGCTTCTGTCTGGAGAAGATGGAATTGGGATACTTTTGGGAATGTACATAAAATGGTGACTGAGGTTGAGGAAAAAGTTAATGAGCTAGAAATAATAGATTTATGTTCTAGTTTTATTGTTGAGGAGCTCACTACAACCCATAAAAATATGTTATATGTGATCATGCAGGAAGACGATCTCCTTAGGCAAAAAGCTGGTGAAACCAATTTTTCAGAAGGAAACAAAAATACTAAATACGTTCATGCTACAATAAAACAAAAGACGAATTTAAACATCATTATTAGAATAAAAGATGATAGCTGAAAAATGATAGTGGAGATTTTATTTTAGATACTACTAATAATAGCAAACCTCTGATTCCATCAATTGAAAAACTTTCTGAACTTGAGATGAAAGTTCTCTCTACTCATTTAAAATATGCAATTTTTATGAACTCGTCAACTTTACCAGTTATTATATCTCATATTTAACTGTAGAACAAGAAGAAAATTTATTGGAGACATTGAGAAGATATAAAAATGTCATTGAATTGACATTAGCTGATATTAAAGGAATCAGTCTTTCAATCTGTATGCATATAATTTTAATGTAAAATAATCATAAACTTAGGGCAGATCCTCAAAGAAGATTAAATTCATTTATGAAAGAAGTGGTAAAGATAGAATTTTTAAAGTGGTTAGATGCGGGAATTATTTATCCAATTTTAGACAGCTGTGTTCCTAAGAAAGGAGAGTAACGATACCGTTAATGAAAGGAATGAATTAATTCCAATAAAACAAGTTTCTGGATGACGAATTTGTATTGCTTATAGAAAACTAAATATCGCCACTAGGAAATATCACTTTCCTTTAACTTTCCTGGACCAAATGTTATATAGGCTAGCTGGACACCGCTATTTTAACTTTTTGGATGGATATTTTGGGTACCACCAAAAACCTATTGCTCCCAAGGATCAAGAAAAGATGACACTTACTAGTTCTTATGGGACTTTTGCTTCTAGAAGAATGACTTTTGATTTATGCAATGCACTTGCAACTTTTCAAAGGTGTATGATGTCTATTTTTTGTGACTTAATTGAGAAAGGAATAGATGTTTTTATCGACGACTTCTCAATTTTTTGATCCTCTTTTGATTCATGTTTAGATCATTTAGTAAAGGTTTTAAAACGCTGTGAAGAAATAAATTTTGCTCTCAATTGGGAAAAATGTCTCAATTGGGAAAAATGATAATTTATGGTTGGAGGGAAAATTGTGTTAAGATATAAGATTTCTGAAAATGAAATGAAAGTAGATTTAGAAAAAATTCAAGTTATTGTTGAATTACACCCTCATATTACAGTAAAAGAAAAAAGAAGTTTTCTAAAACATGTTGGATTTTACCGATAGCACATTAAAGATTTAAAAATTGCTAAGCATCTATGACATCTTTTAGAAAAAGATACGAATCTTGATTTTGATAATAAATGTCTAAACACTTACAATTTATTAAAGAAAAAAAATAATCATAGCACCATTATTGTTTCACTTAACTGGGAGAAACCATTTGAGTTATTGTGTGACGTAAGTGATTAAGCTATTGGTGTTATTTTAGGATAAAAATATGATAAAATTTTTAAAGTTATAAATTATACTAGTAAAACTCTTAATGAAGCTCAAATTAATTACACAATAACTGAAAAAGAGTTATTGGCAATATGATTTTGGTAAACTTACACCATATCTTATCAGAGCCAGATATATTGTGCATAGTGTATGATTTTGGTAAACTTACACCATATCTTATCAGAGCCAGATGTATTGTGCATAGTGTTGATTTCACAATTAAATATCTTATGTCAAAGAAGGATGTAAAACTAAGATTAATCAGATGGGTCCTTCTGCTGCAAGAGTTTGATTTTCAGGTAATGAATAAGAAATACACTGATAATCAAATCACTGATCATTTGTCAAGACTTGGACAGAAGAATTATAAAAATGTTGATGATGAAAAATGAAAATTTTTCTGATGAACAACTATATGTTGTTGTTGAGTGACATATATCGTGGTAGGCAGATTTAATTAACTACATAGTTAGTAACATCATACCATATGGATTAACAAGCCACCAGAAGAAAAAGTTCATTCATGATGCAAGATTTTACTTTTGGAATGAACCTTATTTATAAAAAAAATGTCGAGACTATCATTTAAAGATGTGTACTAATTACAGAAACTCAGGAAATTATTCAAAAATGTCATAAATCTGATTTTGGGAGACATTTTGGAGTGGATAAAACTGTATTTAAAATTTTACACTTTGGATTTTATTGACCTACATTGTTTACAGATGTTAATACTAATGTGGAAGCTTGTGATCAATGTCGGAGAGTAGACAATATTTCTAAAAGAGATGAAATGAATCTAAATTTTACTTTGGAAGTAAAAATATTTGATTTATGAGGATTAGATTTTATGAGACCATTTGTATCATCTTCAGGAAAATTTTACATCTTATTAGTAGTGGATTATATGTCTAAATGGATTGAAGCTGTTATTTTGCCTCGTTGTGATGTTGCGAGTGTTTCAAAATTTTTAAACAAAAATATTTTTACTAGATTTGGAATTCCAAATAGTGATCAGTACTGATAAGGGAAGTCACTTTAAAAATTCTAGAATTAGCACAATATTGACAAAATATGGAATTAAACATCGAATTGTCACATATTATCACCCACAGACTAGTGGTTTAGCAGAAGTATCTAATCATGAAATTAAAAGAATTTAAAAAAATATTGTAAATCATAATAGAACTTATTGGTCAGCTATACTTGATTCTGTATTATGGGCTTATAGGACTAGTTATAAAACTCATATTGGAATGTCATCTTCTAGGCTCATATTTGGAAAACCTTGTCATTTACCCGTTGAGTTTGAACATAAAGCTTTTTGGGCAATAAAAGAATTTAATTATAATTTAAAAGATGCTTGTGAGCAACGATTGTTGCAATTAAATGAGCTCGAAGAAATTAGGAATTAATCTTATGAAAATGCTAAAATTTATAAAGAAAAGATTAATAATTGACATGATCGAAAGATTTTAAGAAAAGATTTCGAGAATGTATAAGAAGTTTTATTATACAATACCCGAATGAAATTATTTCCCGGAAAACTTAAGTTCAGGTGGATGACGTCATTTATTGTGATAAAAGTTTAACCTTTTGGTGTTATGGACATTAAATATCCGGAAACTGAACGTATAATTAAAGTAAACGAACATATATTTACTTCTTTGACCTCTAAACTCTTGACCTTTTGAGGAAGAATCAGAGTAAGGGACATGGTGTTACATGGTGTTCACATAGTTTCACATAGTGGTTCATCTGATCATTCATTATCTCATATTCATTTTTCTCCGTATCTTCTACGGATATCTCGTACTGTGGTTTCTTCTATTTTGTCATCATTATTTCATCCTCAAAACTTTTTTCATCATCAATGTTGATGGCCGGCCTAGTCCGTTCAACAATTAAATTGGCTCTTGCTCGTCCACGTCTCTGGTCTCGACCCTCTTTCGAGTTGGGAATTCAACTTTTGACATTTCACAATTTTTTAAAAAGTTGTATTTTATCTTTTGGCAGTTTTTTTAGTAAACATCCTTATTGAATCAACCTTTGTACACAAGGAGAAAATTAACCAAAAGGTAATTTCATTAATTCATTATACTCCTCTTCTAAATTTACATGATTTTCAAGATTAGCAGAAGTAGAAGCACGATAAAACTTAATTGGCTTTGAACCAGCGCTACGGACTTCCTTGACCTCTAAACCCTCGACGTTTTGAGGGAGAATCGTAGTAAGGGTCATGACATTCACATAGTGGTTGATCTAATCATACATCGACTCATATTCACTATTCTCAACATCTTCGAAGAATATCTCGTACTGTGGTTTCCTCTATTTTATCATCATTATTTTCTCCTCGGAGCTTTCTTCATCATCAATATTGATGGTCGGTTGTTGACCTTATTTTTGGTTGGTGAAAATATGCCTTCTCATAAAGAAAACTTGATACTGGGTCAGTCCGAATAAAACATTTGGATACGTCGGGCTGACGACGTTAAACCAAGCCCTTCGTACGAGACAACCCACTATAATTTGTGCGGATTGATTTATGTTTGTTAAGATTGTATTGTCGTGTCTTCCTAAAGTTAAAGAGGCATATAAAACTTTATTTGATGATTTAAACATGATGGAGACTTGAAAAATTTGACGTAAGGCGAAACAGTGCATAGAGCCTAGGCACCAGAATCCGGCGCCTAGGCGCCACAGTATCCAGTCGTGGAAAAAATCGCCTAAAGTAGTTTTTAACCATTCCTTTCTATTTAAACTACCCTATCATTGTCCTCAATCACCCAAAGTTCAAAAATCAGGCCTTAGAGAAGAGTTAAAGAGGGAGATTGAGTTCTTTAGTCCATTTACTTGCTTCCATGGAGAGTAAGAATAATGGTAAGGCCAATGAAGATAAGTTTGTGCACAAAGATGCTCAAAACTATTTCAATGGATTTTTAGCGCTAAGTTTGGAAAGGATGACGAGCAAATTGGGTAAGATTGAAGAGAATATATCACTTATGCACAAGTTGCATGAGATGTATAATCAGTATTAGCACTTGGAGTGGCTAATGGAACTCCAATCCAATCACATGGCGTACTATCAGGATTATTAGGTAACCATATATAGCATAAACAATTGGATTGACCAAAAGATGACTATGGAATTCCCTCGTGCTCCTTTCTTCCACACGTTTGATCGCAACTATTTAATATTGGAGAAGGGGATGAAAATGAGGTCAACAAAGGCTGATATTTGGAAGGATTCTAGTGTTTGTCTACTTGTTTGTGTCGACTTTAGTATTTGATTTGTCGTGTGCTACGTTACTTAATATTTGAATTAGTGATTATTAGTTTTTAGTTTCTGATGTTGTGTTTTGTTCTAGTGTCTGTTGTACTGTTACTTAGTGTTTATTAATAAAATTATGTTTGTGAAAATCATTAATAGAATGGTGGAATCAATCTTGGATCGAAAATTATAATTGAATAAGTGGAGGTTAGAAGATGTTGGAGAGACCAAAAATATGAGGTTTGATGATAAATTAATAAGTAATTTTGGTTTAGAGGCCTTAATCTTGTTTTGTTACGCATTAAAAATTCAACCATAAGAAATTTTCGGGTCTGGCGCTTAAGCACTAGAACTGGTGCGTAAGCGTCAGACTTCGACACAGCAGGGTGCCTAGGCGTAAGCGTCAGACTTCGACACAGCAGGGTGCCTAGGCGCCAAAACCAACGCCCATGCATCGGTTCAACTGAACCAGCTGAAACACCTTTATTTCACGATTTAAATCGAGCTCATGCCATTTTTGACACCTAAGCTCCATCTTCATCTTCCTTTTCGTGAAAACCAATCCTAGGGTTACCCTTTGTGCTCAAATCTTCAAGCTTTTGGACTTCTTCCACTAGATTTTATCTTCTTGAGGTTAGATCTTCATTTTGGCATAGTTATTTTATGATTTTACCATGAATTTTCTCACACCTAGAGTGGAGGCCTAAAATGGCAAATTTTTGGAATGTGTGGTGAAAATCCCATGAATCTAAGCCTCATTTACTTGAAAGAACATGTAGGAAGCCATTAATCTTATTTTTAAAAAAATTTTAAAATTTTTCTTCAATTTTTAGATGGGTCCTAAGACGAAGCGAGGAAAGGGAAAAGAAGTTTTTGACCATGCATAGTTTGTGAATATCAAAGCACAAATTTGTTACAACGAATTTGCATGTCAAGGAAGTTCATTAAAAAGCGAAGTTTTTAAAGACCGGCGGGTCCTATTGAGAGTGTGATTGTAGCTCGGCACTAAGAGAACTTCTGCTATTTCACTGCGATAGTTGTCATTTCTGTGGTACAAGAATTTTATGTTAATTTTCCTAAAGCAACTGATGATGAGATATTTGCTCAAGGAAGAGGGGTTGAGTCTACTTCTGAGCGGATAAATGAGGTAAATGGTTTGCCTCCTACTACAGATTGCTTCTATTTTGAGTATACACCATATGAAACAAAGTTAGACCAGATTATTGCATATCTAACTGATGGACGTAGAGTCTGGAAAATTCAAAATGATATAAGATAAATTTTTCTTCTTCCATGCTCAATGCCACTTCAAAGGCTGACATTATTTTATTTCAGTCCGTCTCCTTCCTTCTAACAATTTGAGTGAGATGACACGTGAAAGAGCCACATTGAATTATTGCATCCAAGAAATGAAACCTATTGATGTTGGCTTTGTTAATTTTGAGACAGTTAATGCTTCTGCAGAGCCAATACTACTGCAGGTTTGCGTTTTCCTTCTTTAATTTTTACTATTTGCATACTCTGGAGTAAAGTTTGATATTTAAGGAAGAGCGAAGTAAGAGCGGTTGAAGCCACTTAAGCCTATTAAGAAGGATAATATTGATGTTTATGGACGACCTAAAGGTAGAGCTCCTGATGCACCATCTACTTCTCAGCCTTCTACTTCTAGACCTACTTCTACTGTTATTGAGCCTCCACCTGGTTTCTGGGATGTGTTGAATGAGAGATACTTGGAGCACCAGTCAGAAATATTTATGATACAGAGTGGAATGCAGGATTTGGATATAAAATTTGATCATGTGGCAGAATATGTTCAGAGAAAGAGTGATTATGATGCGACATATGACGAGGAATTAATGAAGTGAGATTATTTAGTTGAGTTTCCTACATGCCCTCAATTTTCTCCAAATGAGCCCTGCAAATCCATGGATGAAGATAAATCCTTTGATGATGAGGAGGAGGATTAGATTAAACTTACTTATCAGATGTACATGTGACTTTTAAATCTTTCTTATAGCAGACTCTTGATGTATGTTTTATGTAGAACTATTTTCTATACTTTATTTTTACTACTGTATTTGCTCTTGTTTATCTAGTTTGCTTGTGTGTTAGAGTAGTCTTTTACATTACAAATTTTCATGATCCACATGTCTTAATTTAGATTTTCTACTGCTCAGCACATATTTTTATTAATTGTACCTGTACTATTCTATGTGAAGAATTTCAATTTTTTCTCAATTCATGCTTAATATTTACATAAATATTTTAAATTATTTAAAAATTTATGTTTGGGGGGAAGCGAGGGGACAATTTTTTTTTTAAAAAAAAAACTAAACTTTATTTGTCTTCCATAAACAATATTTTTAAATTATTTTAACATAGTCTGATATATGTGGTGTTAATTTTAGAAGACTATCTTTTTGATCCTATAATGTTATAATAGTCTTAAGTAAAATTTTCATGTAGCAAGAAGTAATTCAAAAGTTAAGGCGTTTGATATGAAAATTAGGATTATGTTTTTATTATTCAGAGTAGAGAAATTGTATTTTTGAAATGCTATGAAATCTTAGATAAACAATTCAAAAAGAATTGGAGACTCTATGAAAAATAATTTTTAAACTAATACACATTTTTAAGTGAAGAAATGTGGTGGGTTTTAACTTTAAGAAGAGGATAGTGAAGCTCAAAATCATTAAAGTATGTCCAGATATAGTAATCTTCATATAGAATGAAAAGAAAAAAAAATTAAGGATTAAAAATATCCTAAAGGAAAAAGAAAAATAAAATAAAAAGAAAAAACAAATAAAAAAATATGTGAGCAAAAGCTTGAGAAAATGTCTAATAAAAGACTGACTTCATTTGAATTAACTTAAAATAACAAATTTAACTACATTTCTAAGCTTATTTACATTTTTAAAGTATTTGTATCTTTATTAATAGAGTTCTCATAAAATTCTATTCTTTTACTTTTTCTGAGACTTCGAAGTATGACAAATTATAATTATTTTTGAAATGAATAAAAAGTCAGAATTCCTAGACTTGATTATTGAATATTTTTATGATTTAGTTCTAACCTAAGTTATTAAAAAAATTTTCTTAAGTTCTACTATCACATTTATACGATAAGAGCTATAAGAATCTTTAAATGAAACTCACTATCACATATTGTAATATTTTATATAGTAAAAGAGTTATTTGAGAACAAGAAACATTTAAGTTTAGGGGAATTGATGCTCCTTAAAATTACCTATTTTATATGCACATTTTATACCCATTTTTGAGGATATTATGCTTTAATGAAAAATATTATTTGTGTTTTTTGTTACAGGCGTAAGGAAAAGAGTTTAAGAACAAAAATACATTAAAAATGAGCAAAATGTGTCAAATCAAGTTTATTGTAAGAAATAGCCAAGCCGACGCCTAGGTGCCATATGAAAATCGAGGTTGGCGACTAGGCTGACAGTTTGACGTTTAGTCACGACAGTTTGGCGCCTAGGCACCAGAAACGATTACATTTATATTCATTGAATTTAGAAAAATTTTGAAAGGATGTCTGAAGCAACCCATGGTAATTTTCGAAGCTCTATATAATGGAATTAATTCTGGATGAAATAGAGGAGTCTATGAGTCGTGGGCGGCCACCTTCGTGAGTCTTTGTGAGTCTTTGTGATTTATGAAGTATTGTGAGTCTTATAAGAGCCTTGTGGAGTCAGAGAAGTCAGGGAACTTCAGAGGAGTGCTGAGGAAACATTTGAGATAAAATTTTTGTAACTTTTCTTTTATACGTTGGATTTAAGTTCTATAAATATAGTTTGTTTTTATATCCTATATGAATTTTGAGTAGTTTTCCTCTTTTTCCTTACAATAAAAAGTAATTATTTGGTGGATTTGATTTGCTTATAACTTTTTTTTTTTGTGCATTTGTAGGGTGTGTGTGTTTGGGACATTTTTCCCGGACTTGTATTTTTATTTTTATAGTATAATAAAATTAGAGCCTATTGCTTTTTTTTATAAAACTTTTTATTTCACAAATTTATGATGTTATTTTCATCGAATCTTCATTTACTTTGCAAATTGGTAATTTGTTTTATTAAAATTTGTTGAGAATTACAGACCCGAGACGGTAAAGATTTCTTTAACTAATGAGTACCACATTTCACTTCAGAAAGAGCCATCGCGATCGCCCGAAAGAGAGTGCAAATAGATAGAGAGATAAAATTTGATGGACGTAAACTTGATGTTTTCAGGGTGATAGGCTAGATTTTTTCAATTTAGTCTAGAGATTGGAATTAAGGGTCACTGTAGGTCCTATAGAGAGAGCAAAGTGGGTAACCTAGAGGTGAGAGGCTAGAACCTACCCATCACTACTATGTATGCTGACACTAACTTTAGATTAGCAAATGCTCTTTATACTCGAAATATATCTAAAATAGAATTGCTCCTATTTGTTACAATATATCAGTTAAACTTCTGAACATTTGCATTCCTACACTGATTATGAATTATTTGCAAGGAGAAAGTCTCTTTATATATATTGCATTTTCTAATTTTAATTATTTTCAAATCTCTGCATATACTTTTAATTTGCACTTGTAGGAATTAGTAAACATTATTTCACACCTGAATTACTATCATATTTTCCTAGAATTTATTCCACTATTTAAAGTAAAGGTTTTTCGTAGTAACATACATAAAATTATCGTTTTTCCCGTGGGATAGATATTGGGGTTTTTAAAGAAAACTCTATATTACTTGAAATGATACGTATAATTGCGTAGTGTCGCTGGCGTGAAAACTATTACTTTGTTTTTATAACATTTTATTTGTCACACTAACCGCTAAATATAAATTGAGTCAAGTTTTTTGTCATATTCTGGAATAAAAATATTTCTGTAATTGCAGATCGGTTCAATTGTTGTTCTTACCCCTCGCCATCAGATCACATGTTATGAGGAACGACTAAAGCTTTGAACCAAGAGGAAATCCAGAAACCCCGATTACTATTGGTAGCCCATTTAGAGGTTGTTGTTCTATGGAAATCCAAGAAATATAGTTATTAACTGCTAGTTTCAAACATTGAAATTGAATTTAATGTTGTATTTAACTTTCTTATTTTTATCACAGTTGTCGCTTTTAAAAAAACCAATAAAGTTGTGAGCTAGATATGTATTACTGAATCGCGACAGCACGGATCTCAACGAATTGAGGAACACGACAAATGAAGTGGGTCCCCGAACAAGATGTGACAGAACCAGTCAACAAACTAAATTAAATGATCAAGAAGATTAATGTCAAAGCTAGGAGATCATCGCAGAGCTCTGTCGAGTTGTTTGCTAGTCAGTAGGCCAACCAATGAGAAGGGCGAACGAAAGACACTCGCATGGTGGGCCATATGAAGGACGCCAATAGTGTCGGTCGAACGAAAGACACCCGCATGATAGGCCGAATGAAAGATGCCATATCATTCGACAAATGAGGCGAGCGAACTCAGATTCGAGAAAAAACTGCGGGGATATCCAACCAAAGAACCCTCATATCACCATCATGTGGTTCGGCCGATCATCGTAAAGCGGACAAACATAGGTCGACAAATAACAAGCAGGCTGTCGTTAGTCAGTAATTGTTTTTTAGTCTAGTTTAATGTACCTATAAATTACCCTTTTGCCCCTGCATTTCATTACATTATATACTCAAGGTGTCTCCTATACCTATAAAAATAAGACCATTTTATAAGAATAGACTCTATACGCTTATTTCTACTATTCGCTCTCTTCTCCTTCATTGTCTTCACGTGCTCTATTCCTTGGGCATCATTCAAAGACACTTAACACATGCGCTAATAAAATATTGTATTCACTTATCTACTAAGATGTCTTTATGGAATGACACATGTGTTCAACTAAAGGAAAGACCCAAACAATTAGGTGATAAGTTGAATGATTGGAAAATTTAGCCCAATAAATTATACCTTTTGGAAGCCACGTCAATGGATAAGTTTGCCAGCTTCAAAGTAATATTGGTCAATTGCAATACGTTTGTTTGCTTTTAGAAAATATTTAATGCTGACATTTTTTGCGGACAGAGAAAATAAGAGCAATTAGATAGGATAGATAATTTTTTAATCTTTTTCTTGTTTTTAATTATTTATTTCTCTTCTCTGTTAATTAAGGTGTCAGTAAATTAGTTTAAACCTTTTAAAAATTAATAGTAAATTGTTCTTTACAATTTCATTATTGAAATTAATTGAATACAAGTTATAAAATATATTAAAAATATTTATTTTGAAATAAAAACAGAGACGTATAAGTAAGATGTGAAAGCTCAAACATCCTCTCACTTCAAGATGATACATTCAATGACTAGGTTTTTTTTTTTCAATGTCACTAGTTTAAAATAAAAACGAAGGCGTCCAAATGGGCAAAGGAAGGTAAACGAGGTTATTCTAAATTAAATTTAACTCAGGTATATGATATTACTCCAATATGAAATTTTTTTTTCAAGAACAGAATTTGAAATTTTTCTATCTAGTTACGTAACATATCGTTCCATTTTAAAGAAAAACATAATGAGCCCATAATTAATTATTTTTAAAAGGAAAATAGTGTTACAAAATTAAAATATAATCAACTTCTAAATTAAAAAAAACAATCTTGCATTAAGAGTAAAATTTCATTAAGAAATTCTTGACAAATATTTTCTCTTGCAAATAACCAAAATTTGAATGTAAGGAACTAGAAAATTTATTTGATACAATGCAATAAAAAAAAAATCATTATTGTCCAATTTAATGTTGAAATGTTGTCATGAATGTACACACATGATATGTCAGCATGAATCTCAATGGAACCATATAGTCTGAAAAGATAAAGGTGTGATCAACAATGACACACGAGAAATAAAGAATCATATCAACACGAAATCATGAAATCCCGTACCTCACCAAAGATACTACAAGAAAGTGTACAAAACCTACTGAACAATAACGTCTCCGGATAAGGACCAGGGAACAACTTCCAAGACAGAACTATCGAGCCTCTCGAAACAACACCACGAATCACCTCGGTGATAACCTCAAAAGCCCTTTACATGTGTAAGTACCTAATATGATACCTACACACTCCCCGAGAACTTTTTATTGGAGGGGTAGAGCTGTCAGTTGAATTAAGAAACAGTGTCATGTGCCCGTCAGCTAGTCTCATCATGGCAACAGGAGTCGTGCAAGGGGAATGGTAATTGCTAATCGCATCGAGAGAGAGTCAGTCGAGCAAAGGTCCCTAGCGGGGCAAACTGAAGGTCCCTAGCGGAGACGAGTAAAAGTCCCTATCGGGGTCGACCGAAGGTCCTTAGCATGGCCGACTAAATCTCTTCAATTCAACATATCAAAAGCTCATAGTTCGGCCGACCGAAGCCTGTTGTCTGATAGACCAAAGATCCTCAAACAAGCCGATGGAAGGCCTCGTCTCAAGCGACTGGAAAATGCCACAGTTAATTCAGAGGTACTTTTCATTTTATTTATTAAATTATTATTTTATTCATGTATCTATTTATGACCAAAAATGTCCCATAAGGTCCTTACTTGAAACAGTGGTAGGCAAATAATTGTACGCTTGACACCCCCTGAATCTATAAATATGGAGTTATTTCTACGGCAAAAGGCTAATGAACTATTCAAACTAATTCAGACATTTTTTCACTCTCTCTTTCTCTCTCACACTTCTACACTCTATTCCTTGGGAGTGCTTTACGAGACAATCTCGTATTCAACAATGAAGTATGTTACATCAAAGATCATTAGATTTTTTTTTTTCACAAGTGCCACGTAATAGTATTTATAGCAAAATACAAATAATATTAGCCTGTTCGAGCTGTTGTAGTAAAATATAGCATGAATAATAACATTCTCATGAAGAATGTTATCCCCAAAAAATGTATCAAGTTAAAGTAAGGTGACATCACCTCACAATTTTCGTGGTTAGAAGGTATGTGCTATATTATGGGTTATTAAGAACCTGGCAAGACCAAAATTAATGGTGAATTGATTCTTTTATCAAAAAGACTAAATTAAAAATACTGATTTTGAAAAGGTCATTCACCTTGCATGTCGAAAACCAAATCCAGTCAAACATAAAGTTTAGAAAATAATACGAGCTCGATTATAATAAGATAGACTGCAAAAGCTACAGAGTATTTAGAGTATCTGTTTATCTCAAACATGTATCACTTGATAGGATTGAGTCTGAGCAACCACATAGTAGAGTTATCAAAGAGTCTGATTTCATATAGGTAGCAATGTGATTCTACCAATTTATAACATGACTGGCCTGACCACCTTACAAGACCTGGAATGCTCAAACACTAAAATGAACGCTAGGACGTCAATGATCAAAACTTACATTAAATGAGTTGATTGAGGATATGTGAGATGCCTATAGGAAGGTCTATCCTTTGCGAACAAGTAAAATGGATATGTCATACATACACAGGTAGATATAAATAATATTTTTACACACATTTTTGCGGCCACTAGTCAAAATGATATTACATATATAAATTATGAATAAAATCTATCAATGGTTGTCCCCACATAAAAATGAATGTTTTAGCCCTCAAAATGCTTAACATATGCAAAACAAATGCAACAAAAATTATTAGAGAGATTTTAGGGTGAGTGGTTCAAGATAAAAAGGATGGTCATGGTGAGTGCTTATAAATATAACATAATGTATATAAGAAAATGAGATGACCTCGCATTTTGGCTTCTCCAATATCAATCATATTGAATTTCCCAAATAACAACTGGGAAACTATGCCGAGTTTGATCCCTATTTGGTACATTGGAAAACACTTGGCTGCGTAACTCAAAGAGGAGAAATAAAAAAGAAAAAGCTTTGCTCCCATACAGGACCTTTGGGATTTGGAAATTAATAGGAGATTTCAACCTCTAAGTGCACCCGCTATATAAATACCTCTTGTCATTAAGCTGATCATCATAGCTTTAACCTCAAAAAAAAAAAAAATGTGCGCATCTTAGTGCTCTCATTGAAGTTAATAGTGAGGAACAAATAGATTCAATGAATAATAAGAAACTGTCGTTTGGGAACACTTTGGTTATCTGTTTTCGATTTTATTTTTTTATTTTTTTTAGGTTTTTTTTTTTTTGAATTAAAGCCTCAAGGAGATCTATTTAAATATATAAAAATTATGCCTGTTGAGTGTGGAGCCTGGGGGCATCCATGGGTGGATGTATGGTGCGACCAATGTAAGTCTAGTGCTAGATCAAAACACCCAAAAACTTGTGCCAGGAGTGGAGCCTAGAAGCCAAGAACCTTCATCTGAAACTGGAGCGATTTAAATTCCAACGCCGGGGAGAGACGCAGCTGCACCAATATATGTTTGTTTCCAAGCTCAGAAACAGACATACCAGAAACTCGACACTTAGGACAAGCGATTCAATGCCAAAAGGAAAGACTACAAACAGAGTACATGAAAAGGCAACGCGAGAGAGCGGTGCTCCAACGCCAAAAACGGTTTCTCTTCCGATCGGGATTTATCACCTCGATTTTTATATGAGGAAGGTGTCTCTTAGTTATGCATGTAAGAAGAGTGGGACAGAGCGAGCGGTGCAGCAAGTTCTAGATTGGATTTTTGCATTTTGCTCTTATGCGATTGAGAGAGAAGTTTATGTGAGTTCCAAACTTGTAGAAGGGAACTCTGATTGTGGATTATACATATTTCTTCTCATTAGAAGTTTAGTGTAATGTGGTTTTGTAGTTTTTCCCGTTCTCCAATTTTCGAAGTTAAATATGGTGTACTACTGTAAATTTTTTCTATCGTGCGCTTCAATTCGATTTTGTTCAATTTTTAATTTTGGATGTTTCAAATCGATGTATTTTATGGAGGTGTGATTCGGTTGGCAATGGATAGAAATCTAATTTCTCTATCCCAACAATGCCAACCAAACTTACTTTCAAAAACAAAAATAAAAGTTAGAAAAGCCAAGGTTATGCCAACTCAGCCAGGCTAACCTTTTGGCCATTCTTGAGTTGCAAGAATCCCTTCCAACAACTGGAATAGGGAAATACTCGAGAAATCCATTTATGATCAAATCATGATTTTTCACTAATGCTTAATCAATGTGGACTAAAATGTAATATTGGAAAGATGAGCCTATAGTTGGAGCAGAGCAACGAGAACTAATATCACAACCTCCAGAGATGAAAAAGTTGAATCACTGTTCGCTTGGCCAATCAGACGAGACAAAATAAAATAAGATTATAAGAAAAAAAGTTTGGAAAAGAAAAATTTAATTTCAAATATAACATTTTAATAAGTTAAGTTAAAATTTATATTTGACACCCTCACTAATAAATAGATAAGATTTGTTGTAATATTATATTTAAAATTTAGATGACTAAAATATTATACTTAATATTTTATACGATTCTTGTATACGAAACCCAAATAAAATTTGCTTTATTACCTGTCTCCGACTGGTCGGGTAAATATTTGGAGCAAAATTCCCTGATCATCCCTATCAACAAGGATTCCCAGATCCTCGCTCTGCTTTATTTGCTCCTCGGTCAGCACATCGCCTGCGCGTCGCCGGAGATTAACGTAGTACGTCGGAGGAGGCGGGGGCATAAACTCAAAACCCCCTGCCGTCGACCTCGCTTTCATCTCCCTCAATGTCTGAAACACATCATCAGTCGCCAACGCGAGGTGTTGCACGCCGGCTCCGCCGTTATGATCGAGGTAAGTCTGAATCTGACTCCTCCGCTTCGTCCCGTGTACCGGTTCGTTGATTGGAATTAGCACCGTCTCCTCGTTGTTCGCGAGCACCACCGAATTCAATCCGCTCTCCGTCGTGCCGATATCCTCTGCGGTAAACTCGGCGAACTCATGGAATCCTGTAAATGCCGCGATGTATTTCACTGCGGAGGCAAGATCATCAACGTTACCCACGGCGTGGTCGAGGCGGCGGATGCCACATTCGAAGCTGGGGGATGGAGCGGGGACGTCCTCGAATCCGGGGAGGAAGGAGGGGGAATCAGGGGAAGGGTTTGGGTGGCTAATGAACCGAAGGACGACGTCGCCGTATAGCTCGACTTCAGAGAGGGAAAAGCCAAGCCCGAGATCAGCGGGAGGGAAAGCAGGGCGGGCGCCGTGGGAGACACTGAGCTGGAAGGCCGAGAATGCGTCGGAAACACGTATGGCGATGGCTCGAACGCCTAAGCCGTGGACCTTGGTGAAACGGTGGCAGGCTTTGAGGGAGAAGGAAGGAAGGGGGGATTGAGATTGCGAGGATAGCGGGGGATCGGAGGAGGTGATTGGGGCTGAGAACAGAAATTGAAGGGATGCACTGCGAAGGAGGAGGGATGAATGGATTGGATTGCCTGTGGAGAGATCGGATCGAGCTGCGAGGTGCATGCCGAGTCCAAAGGAAAAGCGGCCGGCGGTGTTGATGGCGTCGCCACACCAGAACTCAATGTGATGGAAGCCAAGGACTGGGAAGCGATCGTTTCGGGGATTGAAGCGCAGAAAGTTGGAGTAGCCGACTAGCTTGAAGTCCTTTTCGATGCTTGCGGCAGAGGCCGGAACCGCCGATTCTGTCTCTGCCGGTGTCGCTTGCCCCATTTCTCTACTCTTTTTGCTTTTTCGTTGTGGACGCCAGGAGAGGAAATTGTAACAGATTATTATGCTGGATGTAGATTACCTTATTTTGTGTGGAACATGTGACCCGTGGACATGTGATAACAAGCGGGTTGAACAAGGCACGCAAGCGGCTTTTTTTTAATTATTTTCGATGGATAATGAACATGTACCCATCGAATTATCATGAGATGATTTCGGATAAGATTGAAGTCAACAGAACTGAAAACATCACGTAGAGGAAGAGCTTGCTAGCTTTAATATAATAATAAGAATGCAGGGATTGTTTTTCTGCCACAAAAAAAAATAATATGTTGAAATTATATCATAACCATGAAAAACTTGGAGGTTTGATGACAAGTCCTTCATCCCATTGATAGGAGATTGCTAAATTTCATTGACTGGGTTTAAAATAAACCATACGATTATGATCAATATATATAATACAAGGTAAGCTAATAAGGAAACCAGACTTCATTTCACGCACATGAAAGTCGTCAAAAAATTATCATTTTTTTGTGGCCATGCCTATATGAGACATATTTAGGGTACTGATATAGATGCACCAAAATGGCCAGCATGAATCTCAAAAGAAATCCAACGGCCAAGGATGATGGCGAGATAATTGAAATGTCGAGCTAATGGAGCATAATCTAAAACCGTCATTCAACGACCAACCGATCGATCAACTCGACCAACACGTGATGTCGGCGAATCCAATTGACGAACCGCGCTTACTGTCTCAGCCGCCTAGACTTCTTGCAAGGATGTCTGGTCGAAACTACGATCGACCGGCTTTACCTCGGCGGGAGCAATCGTAACGCGGCCGGTCGCTTCGGTAGACTGAATTCAAATAGTAAGACCAACTGATAATTGTTGTATTTTACCTAAATTGTATTACGAATCTATAATTAAATTAGCGATTTAATTATATTAATGGTGGTTTCAAGAATTGTTCCTTCCTCTCGGTAAATATTGGTGGTTTTCATAATCACTTCTTTCTGTAATTAAGAGAGGTTTCCATAATCGCTTCCTTTTTTTCTATAAATGTAAAAATATGCCCCTATAGATAGGGGGAAAAAATGAATCAAAGGACCTTTTCCCAATATCTCTACCCAGATTTTTCCAACTGTCCAACTCGTTCCCTCTTCCTTCTTCTCTTGGCTCCAATTCTCAAGGCATGTGTTTTCGAAATACGGTTTAAGATTCAATATATATATATATATATATATATGTATATATATATATATATATATAGACACAACAAACATTTTTTAAAAAAAAAAATGGTTAGAGGCTATTATACGAGCCTCCAGTAACCCCTAATGTGTCTAACAATTCGAGTATCACCTCCTTAAAGCCAACGATGTCAGAGGGGATTCAGACCCCTGACCTGAGGGGTCTTATACCATAGATGTCAAACAACTTGCCGGGTACTTGGCACTATGTAGATACAGATATACATACAAGCACATACACACATATATACACAAACATACATACATATACATATACATATATACATATACATATACATATACATACATATACATATACATATATATACATACATATACACACACACACACACACACACATATATAGCAAATTGCTATATCATGTTTCACTCTTGGGTTTATATAGTTTTAACTACCTTTTTCGATCATTAATTAAATTAATTTATATTTTTTATTTTGTGAAACAAATTTGAGTAGCTAAGAATTTACAAGTTATATTTTATTTTTTAATAATAAAAAAATTTAACTTAAACAATCTACATTTACATCAAGGTTGACCAGAATATCAATAATAACTAATATGAAAATCACATAAATCGTTAGCTATTTCTCAAATAATAATAGCGGATATGGACTTAATGGAAGGGAGGTTGTATGTTTGTATAAAAAATTTAAAAAATCTTAAATATAATTCGATGTTGGTTCTTATTCTGTTAAAGAAGTTTTTAATGTTTTTATCTAGCATGCTATTTTCAAATTCAATAATTTATACATGACTAAGTATAACACTCCCTACTTGATCTCTTGCTTATGCTTGAGCTTATTCAAATAACATTTGATTGCATTGTATTATTGTGTTTAATTGAATACTTGCCGACCACTATGTTTTCTTAGTTTAATTTTAGATTTTATCTCATTAGTTGATTGCCATCATAATTTAGCTTAGCTGGAAGCCTAGCCCATAAAGTGAAAATTTTATCTCATAGAGTGAGATAACTAGGACCAGCCCTAATGGGACCATATGAGCTATCTTTAACCTTCAAACAAAGAAGAAACTTCTCATATAACTTTCGGTTCTTGATCTTCATCCTTCATTCTAATGAGGATTGACTAAAGCCAACTCTAAGTTAGCCATAACACTTAACCTAAAAAAATTTTAATGCAATTTTTAGTAGACTAAGCACTCAATTAATTATCACCATATATTTGATTCAATATTATTTCATTTTAACTAATCAATGGAATCCCTCGGATTCAAACAGTGATCATGGTTTTGATCAATAGTTACATAGACCCGAAATCTCTTAAATCCTTGACCTTAATTAGTTATTCTTTACTAATTGATCTACTCAACCTTATTAAAAAATCTTAATTCGCTCTGACGGGTTAGATATGATGTTAGAGTAAGTAAACTATACTCTTAGATTAGCATACTTGGATCCTTAACTCTAAGATAACAAAAATTAACCTATTTAGCAATCTGAACTAAACCTTCAAATTAACTAAATTGATTGAACTCAGGGCTTCTGCCTAATTTTAGCTCATAAACTAAAGATGAATAATGTGAAATTAAACCTTGATTTTATCATTAGGGCCATTTGACCCCAATTGACTCATATGAATCCTTTACGTTATTTTTAATATTTAACTAAACTGGGCCAAGTTAACATATGAAGTGGTTTCCAAAGGTTTGACTATGTCTAATTTTACATCAATTGACCCTTCAAGTTATCTAATTTATTTTATTATATCCATTAACTAAATTAACTCATTAGAACCTCTTAGGGAAAATTAATCCACTTAATCAAATTAGATTGTACCAAGCCTTTCATTTGACTTAAGTTCATCATATATTAATTTTGCTAGATTGATGCTTAACTGAGCTAATTAAAATTTAGTTGTGGAACATAGCCTAATTAGAAATCCTCAAAAATTTACACACCTGATTTGAGCTTACAGTCTCAATTAGAATAAACTATTGAGTTACTAGAATAAAAATTGAGACTACTTGAAAATTTTCATAATTGGAACGGTGATAGCGACTTTATATATACTTAAAAATATAAGTATTTAATACTGCTGCTAAAAGATTTAATTCCTCAGCAACTGTACCAAAACTTAATAACAGTTATAGATTCGATAAAGATGGATGTATAAAATATTCAATAATTGTAAAGTCACACTTATCAACGCAAGTATACGTATCGCTCAAGTAATATAGGGCTCTAATGAAGTCCTAGATATCGATCCCATAGGGAGTAATATTAGAACTACGAACTAAGATATTAGAAAAAAGAAATACTCAATCGCAATAATGGAATTCAATTTTCTTATCTGTCACTAATATGCAATTGAAATAAATATGTAATTTTAATAACTCTTAAATAACTAATTATACTAATGAGGTTTTTAATGTGATATTCAATATATAAGAAAGCATCATTCTCTATTCAATATATAAGAAAACATTCTTCTCCTTATCAAGAAATTATAGTGAATGGATAAAGTGAATCAGTTCAATTTGTATTGTGTCAAATAGGAGCATACATATTCTTTAACCTTTGGTCCAGACATAAAGAATATTAACTAATCCTACACTTGTTTACTAAATCTGCGGCTAGGCTGGGAGGATACCGGCATTCACTTCGGAGCTCCCACGTTCCCCTTGCATGAGAGCTAACATTTACATTTCAACACCCAAACGATATGACTGAATTGGGATTTTAGTCTGTTACTCTAAAATCTTCAATTCTACGCCCGATAAATTTATTTCCCTATTTATTTGTACCCAACTTCCAAGGGCTTTGACCTCCCTGAATCTTAGATGTAATCTTCACTTTAGTTGTAAAACTCAACATATTTTAACACATCA